>NC_070585.1:33595736-33640956 GCF_027409825.1 Scomber japonicus | reverse complement strand
ACCATCACCAGCAGCTGAGTGTCTGTTAATAGAGAGAAAGATCCTCTTCCTTCCTTCCTTCCTTCCTTCCTCCTCTCTTTCCTTCCTTCCATCCTTTCCTCCTTCCTTCCTCCTCTCTTTCCTTCCTTCCATCCTTTTCCTCTTTCCTTCCTGTCTTCTTTTCCTTCCCTTCACCATCCTTCCCTCGTCTTCCTCCTCTCTTTTCCGTCCTTCATCCATCCTTTCCTCCTTCCTTCCTCTCTCTTCCGTCCTTCATCCTTTCCTCCTTCCTTCCTCCTCTCTTTCCGTCCTTCCATCCTTTCCTCTTTCCTTCCTGTCTTCTTTCCTTCCTTCTCCTCTCTTTCCTCTTCTCCTTCCTGTCTTCTTTCCAACCTTCCTCCTTCTTCCTCCTCTCTTTCCTTCCTTCCATCCTTTCCTCCTTCCTTCCTCCTCTCTTTCCTTCCTTCCATCCTTTCCTCCTTCCTTTCTCCTCTCTTTCGTCTTCCATCCTTTCCTCCTTTTCCTCCTTCCTTCCTCCCTCTCTTTCCCTCCTTCCATCCTTCCCTCCTTCCTTCCTCATCTCTTTCCTTCCTTTCATCCTTTCCTCTTTCCTTCCTGTCTTCTTTTCTTCCTTCCATCCTTTCCTCTTTCCTTCCTGTCTTCTTTTCCATCCTTTCCTCCTTCCTTCCTCCTCTCTTTCCTTCCTTCCATCCTTTCCTCCTTCCTTCCTCCTCTCTTTCTTCCTGTCTTCTTTTCCATCCTTTCCTCCTTTCTTCCTCCTCTCTTTCCTTCCTTCCATCCTTTCCTCCTTCCTTCCTCCTCTCTTTCCTTCCTGTCTTCTTTTCCATCCTTTCCTCCTTCCTTCCTCCTCTCTTTCCTCTTCTCCTCCTTCCCTACTTCCTCCTTCCCTCCTTCCTCCTTCCTTCCTCCTCACTTTCCTTCCTTCCACCCTTTCCTCTTTCCTTCCTGTCTTCTTTTCCTTCCTTCCTCCTCTCTTTCCTCTTCCTTCCTGTCTTCTTTTCCATCCTTTCCTCCTTCCTTCCTCCTCTCTTTTCCTTCCTTCCATCCTTTCCTCCTTCCTTCCTCCTCTCTTTCCTTCCTTCCATCTTTCCCTCCTTCCCTTCCTGTCTTCTTTTCCATCCTTTCCTCCTTCCTTCCTCCTCTCTTTCCTTCCTTCCATCCTTTCCTCCTTCCTTCCTCCTCTCTTTCCGTCCTTCCATCCTTTCCTCCTTCCTTCCTCCTCTCTTTCCTTCCTTCCATCCTTTCCTCCTTCCTTCCTTTCCTCCTTCCTTCCTTCTCTCTTTCCTTCCTTCCATCCTTTCCTCTTTCCTTCCTGTCTTCTTTTCCATCCTTTCCTCCTTCCTTCCTCCTCTCTTTCCTTCCTTCCATCCTTTCCTCCTTTCTTCCTCCTCTCTTTCCTTCCTTCCATCCTTTCCTCCTTCCTTCCTCCTCTCTTTCCTTCCTGTCTTCTTTTCCATCCTTTCCTCCTTCCTTCCTCCTCTCTTTCCCTCTTTCCCTCCTTCCCTCCTTCCTCCTTCCTCCTTCCTCCTTCCTTCCTCCTCACTTTCCTCACTTTCCTTCCACCCTTTCCTCTTTCCTTCCTGTCTTCTTTTCCATCCTTCTCTCTCTTTCCTCTTACTTCCTGTCTTCTTTTCCATCCTTTCCTCCTTCCTTCCTCCTCTCTTTCCCTCCTTCATCCTTCCCTCCTTCCTTCCTCCTCTCTTTCCTTCCTTCCTTCCTTTTTAATGGTTCGGGCCTCATGAGATCAAATTGGTGACATTTTAACAGACTAAATGAACTAAATGAATTAAATGAATGAAATGAGACACAGATGAATCTGATAATGAACATAAACGTGTGTTGCAGCTCGTTTATCTTCACCGTGACACGGATGAGAGCGCTGAGAGCTTCATAGAGAAGAACACTTGTTATATAAATATATGTGAGAGGTATTTGAAGCTGTTGAGTCACTGATGATCTCTGCAGGTTAATCAACACGCTGACAGATGAGGAGGTATTGATTACAGCTTTAACCCTTTATAGGACACTCATTGAAAGGAAGGGAGGAAGGAAGGAAGGAAGGAAGGATGGAAGGAAGGAAGGATGGAAGGAAGGAAGGAAGGATGGAAGGATGGAAGGTAGGAGGGAGGAAAGAAAGAGAGAAGGAGGGAGGGAGGAAGGAGGAAGGGAAGAAAGAAGGAAGGAAGGAAGAAAAAAGGGGGATGGAGGAAGGAAAGAAGGAAGGGAGGAGAGAAGGAGGGAGGGAAGGATGGAAGGAAGGGAGGAAGGAAGGAAGGAAGGAAGGATGGAAGGAAGGAAGGATGGAAGGAAGGAAGGAAGGATGGAAGGTAGGAGGGAGGAAAGAAAGAGAGAAGGAGGGAGGGAGGAAGGGAGGAAGGGAAGAAAGAAGGAAGGAAGGAAGAAAAAAGGGGGATGGAGGAAGGAAAGAAGGAAGGGAGGAGAGAAGAGGGAGGGAAGGATGGAAGGAAGGAAGGATGGAAGGAAGGAAGGAAGGATGGAAGGAAGGAAGGAAGGGAAGGAAGGAGGGAGGAAAGAAGGATGGAAGGTAGGGGGGAGGAAAGAAAGAGAGAAGGAGGGAGGGAGGAAGGGAAGAAAGAAGGAAGGAAGGAAGAAAAAAGGGGGATGGAGGAAGGAAAGAAGGAAGGGAGGAGAGAAGGAGGGAGGGAGGAAGGACAGATGGAAGGAAGGAAAGGAAGGAAAGAATGAAGGGAGGAGAGAAGGAGGGAGGGAGGAAGGACAGATGGAAGGAAGGAAAGGAAGGAAGGAAGGAAGGACGGAGGAAGGAAAGAATGAAGGGAGGAGAGAAGGAGGGAGGGAGGAAGGACAGATGGAAGGAAGGAAAGGAAGGAAGGAAGGACGGAGGAAGGAAAGAATGAAGGGAGGAGAGAAGGAGGGAGGGAGGAAGAACAGATGGAAGGAAGGAAAGGAAGGAAGGAAGGAAGGACGGAAGGACGGAGGAAGGAAAGAAGGAAGGGAGGAGAGAAGGAGGGAGGGAGGAAGGACAGATGGAAGGAAGGAAAGGAAGGAAAGAATGAAGGGAGGAGAGAAGGAGGGAGGGAGGAAGGACAGATGGAAGGAAGGAAAGGAAGGAAGGAAGGAAGGACGGAGGAAGGAAAGAATGAAGGGAGGAGAGAAGGAGGGAGGGAGGAAGAACAGATGGAAGGAAGGAAAGGAAGGAAGGAAGGAAGGACGGAGGAAGGAAAGAATGAAGGGAGGAGAGAAGGAGGGAGGGAGGAAGGACAGATGGAAGGAAGGAAAGGAAGGAAGGAAGGACGGAGGAAGGAAAGAATGAAGGGAGGAGAGAAGGAGGGAGGGAGGAAGGGAAGAAAGAAGGAAGGAAGGAAGAAAAAAGGGGGATGGAGGAAGGAAAGAAGGAAGGGAGGAGAGAAGGAGGGAGGGAGGAAGGACAGATGGAAGGAAGGAAAGGAAGGAAGGAAGGAAGAACGGAGGAAGGAAAGAATGAAGGGAGGAGAGAAGGAGGGAGGGAGGAAGAACAGATGGAAGGAAGGAAAGGAAGGAAGGAAGGAAGGACGGAGGAAGGAAAGAATGAAGGGAGGAGAGAAGGAGGGAGGGAGGAAGGACAGATGGAAGGAAGGAAGGAAGGATATTTACAGAAGTTACCAAATATAATTATTAGGGTTAAAAGGCCGGATGTGGCAGATCAAACATGTCTGACTTCCTGTTCCTTTCTCCTGCAAACACAAGCAGCCTTTCAGCCTCTGGAGGTGTTGAACAAAAGGAGGAGGCGGGGGGAGGGGGGGGGGGGGGCAGGAGGAGGAGGAGGAGGAGGAGGCGGGGAGGAGGGGGGGGGTTGGTATGTGTCATGTGAAAGGTGTTTGGGGTTTTTGTGTGTGGACTTCTATCTCTCACACTTCCTTCACAGCGCTCACTAATTGCAGCTTAATGCAGATGTTGGAAGACGTCTGAACGCGTCGGGTTCAGAAGGAGGGAAGGAGGGAAGGAGGGAAGGAAGGATGGAAGGAGGGAAGGATTGCAGCTTAATGCAGATGTTGGAAGACGTCTGAACGCGTCGGGTTCCTCGGCTGCTGCTGCCGGAGTTTCCCCAAAAACTAACAAACGTCTCATTACGGACATTACGACACGCAGACGAAGCTTTAAACAGCGTCGGGTCTGAAGGGGGGGGGGGGGGGGGGGGGTTGGTGGGAGGGGCAGAAGGTTGGGACCCAGAACGGTGTTAATTATTAAATTATAACTGCAGCGTCTCATTATGGCTCAACTCTGACAACACTGAGGAGAGAAGGAAGGGAAGGAGGGAGGGAGGGAGGGAAGGAAGGAAGGAAAGCAAAGGAGGGAGGATAGGAAGGAGGGAAGGAAGGAAGGAAGGAAGGAAGGAGGGAGGGAAGGAATTAAGGAAGGAAGGAGAGAAAGGAGGGAAGGAGGGAGGATAGGAGGGAGGGAGGGAAGGAAGGAAAGCAAAGGAGGGAGGGAGGGAGGATAGGAATGAGGGAAGGAAGGAAGGAAGGAAGGAAGGAGGGAGGGAAGGAATTAAGGAAGAAAGAAAGGAAGGAGGGAAGGAAGGAAGGAAAGGAGGGAGGGAAGGAAGGAAAGCAAAGGAGGGAGGGAGGGAAAGGAGGGAAGAAAGGAGGGAAAGGAGGGAGGATAGGAATGAGGGAAGGAAGGAAGGAAGGAGGGAGGGAAGGAATTAAGGAAGGAAGGAGAGAAAGGAGGGAAGGAAGGAGGATAGGAAGGAGGGAAGGAAGGAAGGAGGGAAGGAAGAAAGGAAGGAGGGAAGGAAGGAAGGAAAGGAGGGATGGAGGGAAGGAAGGAGGGTCGGCAGATAAGAAGCTTTCTGTAAATCTGACGTCGTTCAGATGAAGTAAAAAAACTAAACTCAAGCAGCACTGTGACTGATCCACCTTAAAAGTCAGTCCACCTTAAGTGAGCCAGGTCAGGCCCATCCAGCTGTGACTGATCCACCTTAAAAGTCAGTCCACCTTAAGTGAGCCAGGTCAGGCCCATCCAGCTGTGACTGATCCACCTTAAAAGTCAGTCCACCTTAAGTGAGCCAGGTCAGGCCCATCCAGCTGTGACTGATCCACCTTAAAAGTCAGTCCACCTTAAGTGAGCCAGGTCAGGCCCATCCAGCTGTGACTGAACTGATCACATGTTTAGTTTATTTGCTTAAATGCCAATTTTGTCCTATTTCTGATTTATTCCAGTTTGACTTTCCATTGCCAGATTGGATCTATAAATACCACACACACACACACACACACACACACACACACACACACACACTCTCACACACACACACACACACACACACACACACACACACACACACACACACACACACACACTCTCACACACACACACACACACACACACACACACACACACACACACACACACACACACTCACTTATTAGTCACAGCAGATGATATATATTTTATATATGACTCAAGGTTTTGTTCATTCTGTCGTCTGTTTGTTTTATTTTAATATAACTGTTCAGTTTTCCTGCATGACAGAAAAATATGCAAAATGAACACGAGTGACTTTAATAGTTCTGAGTTTATTAGTTATTATAGTTTAGAAATGTTTATTAGTGTAAAAAGCATTTAGATTTGAATTGTGGAGCTAGGATTAGCATAAACCCGCCCTGTTGCTGTAGAGGTAGAAATACATTCAGCACACACTACTACTACTACAGTCTACAGTTAGCCAGTTAGCTGAGTTAGCACTACTACTACTACAGTCTACAGTTAGCCAGTTAGCTGAGTTAGCACTACTACTACTACAGTCTACAGTTAGCCAGTTAGCTGAGTTAGCACTACTACTACTACAGTCTACAGTTAGCCAGTTAGCTGAGCTAGCACTACTACTACTACAGTCTACAGTTAGCCAGTTAGCTGAGTTAGCACAACTACTACTACAGTCTACAGTTAGCCAGTTAGCTGAGTTAGCACTACTACTACTACAGTCTACAGTTAGCCAGTTAGCTGAGTTAGCCGCCGAGTTAGCAGCTGAGCTAGCCGCTGAGCAAGCTGCTGAGTTAGCCACCGAGTTGGCCGTTGAGCTAGCAGCCGAGTTAGCTGCCGAGTTAGCTGCCGAAAACAACAACCTAGAAATCAATCTTGTTACTCATCAATGATCCAAGGCTGTTATAATCCCTCCAAACCAAATCCAATTTGCATTCAGTATATTGGAACTAATCACCTTTTCACAGGGTGATTATTTCACCTTTTACTATAGGGCTCTGTTACCTGCTGGGTGGGTGAGGTGTTCAGTGTTGCTTTAAGGCCCTTTGTCCTGTGCAGGCCTACCTGGGCAGGCTAGTGGCTAGTTTTGGTGTTGATGTGGTTCTATGACTTAGATGAAGCATACAACAGCCTCAATTAAACACTCCTTTTATTGTAACTGCCTCGCTTCAATATGACAAGTTTTATGATGAAGATGTAAAGTGAGCTTCCTGTTTAAAACACCAGCAGCCGCCACTGATATATATGTATGTACACACACACACACAAAAGAGAGAGGGACACAGTGGGCTGGCTTTAAGGGTTGGGGTGTCATACACACGCAAACAGCTCCACGTGTGACATCAGAGGAGCAGAGCCGCTTGCCAACCGGTGCTGAGAAATACGCTTCAGCTGTGAACTGAAGGGCCGAGGCACCAGTGAGGCACGCGCAAGAATTTCCAAGCGCGGCGCTTCCACGCCCGGTGTGAACCAGGCGTTAGCAGCTGAGCTAGCAGTAGAAAGCTCTCAGACTAGCGTCCATGTTTCTGGTAGAGGTGGTGACTTTGATTGACAGGTGACACTTGGTAGGGGGCGGGGCTTCAGCGGCCTCGGAGGCCACGCCCACAGTGTTTGGGAGCAGAGAAAGAGGCTGATTTTTACACAACTTTGAAGCCTAATTTCATATATTTGGGGATTTTTTGAATCATTCAAATTTGGCAGGGTGGTTAACAACACACTTTTCTGTGGTATGTCAAACTCAGAACACATATTTATTACTTTACACGGACTTTAAGTCTGAAGTCTGCACATGGACCAGACTCAGAGTCCCTGTATGTGAATCAGGTGTTAACATTCTTCACTCAGATTCATCGTCGTGTTTCAGTCGGGACAGAAACAGGAAACAAGTCGACTGTTTAAACGCTTCACTCACTGAACGAAAAGCTGCAGCTGAAGATACGAAGCATCACAGTTTACTTCTGTGTCGCTAATTAATCCCCCCCCGCCCCCAACCCTACCCGCCCCCCCCCCCCAATAAACAGGACAGGTTTTATTCAAATGAGCTCCTCTCTGCTCGTTAGTGCACCTGTGCTCTCCTCCTAATTAAAAGCCAAATCCTGCAAATTTCTGCATCTGTCGTCGGAGGCTCTGTTACCAAATACTGAGCAAGGTAGCACTGTGCTAATTAATGTTAGGAGGGGGGGGGGGGGGGGTTGCAGGGGGGGGGGAAGTTGCTCATTTACATAAACCTGAACAGGAAAAGAGAAAAACAACAGGAGCATTCAGTCAGTGTTGTGTTGCTGAACGCCCTCCAGCCATTTAACACTAACTGGCCTCCTTCTTCTTCTTCTTCTTCTTCTCCTCCTCAGGTTCTTCTTCTTCTTCGTTGGTTCAGCGTTCAGCAGCAGGAGGGAGAAGCTCAACAACTCATTAGATGATATTTTCTATTCCGAGTCGACGGCAGGAACTAAGTGTTAGATTGATCTGCAGGTTTTTAAAGGTGAATATTGAGTTTTTTTGCGCCCAAAAGCAAAGTGTAAATAATGTTTGGTTCCATTGATGGCGGGGGGGGGGGGGGGGTGATAATCACATTCAAGACAAAGGAAAACTGAATATTGCAACAATTAGCAGGTTTGATGGAGACAGTCACACAAGCTTTACTGCAGAGCTTATATTTAACTCTAATAAATGACTAAAACAGTGTCTGAGGAATTACAATTAAGCACCAACAGAGGTGAGAAGAGAGAAGAAAGAGAATACCGTATTTACATTTCTAACATTTCACTTTTATAATCAGAAACTTTACTATTAAAACTGATTCTATGAAGAATTAACCCTTTATATACTGCTCCCAGCTCATAGAACCTTATGAACCTACTAGAACACTGCGCTCCCAGCTCATAGAACCTTATGAACCTACTAGAACACTGCGCTCCCAGCTCATAGAACCTTATGAACCTACTAGAACACTGTGCTCCCAGCTCATAGAACCTTATGAACCTACTAGAACACTGCGCTCCCAGCTCATAGAACCTTATGAACCTACTAGAACACTGCGCTCCCAGCTCATAGAACCTTATGAACCTACTAGAACACTGCGCTCCCAGCTCATAGAACCTTATGAACCTACTAGAACACTGCGCTCCCAGCTCATAGAACCTTATGAACCTACTAGAACACTGTGCTCCCAGCTCATAGAACCTTATGAACCTACTAGAACACTGTGCTCCCAGCTCATAGAACCTTATGAACCTACTAGAACACTGCACTCCCAGCATGAAGGCCTACTTGTGGTTCCTAGTATCTCTAAATGTAGAACAGGAGGCAGAGCCTTCAGTCCTCAGGTTCCTCTCCTGTGGAACCATCTCCCAGATTGGTTCCGGGGGGCAGAACCCTCTCTACGTTTAAGAGTAGGCTTCAAACGTTCCTTTGTGATAAAGCTTATAGTTGGGGCCGGTTCCAGCTCCTAGTTTATGCTGCTATAGGCTTAGACTGCCGGGGGACTCCCATGATGCACTGGGTTACTCTCTCCTCCTCCCTCTCTCTCTCCTTCCTCTCTCTCCTTCCTCTCTCTCTCCTTCCTCTCTCTCCTTCCTCTCTCTCTCCTTCCTCTCTCTCCTCTCCTTCCTCTCCCTCCTTCCTCTCCCTCCTCTCCTTCCTCTCTCTCCTCTCCTTCCTCTCTCCTCCTCTCCTTCCTCTCTCTCCTCTCCTTCCTCTCCTTCCTCTCCTCTCCTTCCTCTCTCTCCTCTCCTTCCTCTCTCTCCTTCCTCTCCCTCCTCTCCTTCCTCTCTCTCCTCTCCTTCCTCTCTCTCCTTCCTCTCCCCCCTCTCCTTCCTCTCTCTCCTTCCTCTCCCCCCTCTCCTTCCTCTCTCTCCTCTCCTCTCCTTCCTCTCTCTCCTCTCTCTACTCTTCCTCTCTCTCCTCTCCTTCCTCTCCTTCCTCTCCCTCCTCTCCTTCCTCTCTCTCCTCCTCTTCCTCTCTCTCCTCTCTCTACTCTTCCTCTCTCTCCTCTCCTTCCTCTTCTTCCTCTCTCTCCTTCCTCTCTTTCCTCTCTCTCCTCTCCTTCCTCTCTCTCCTCCTCTTCCTCTCTCTCCTCTCTCTACTCTTCCTCTCTCTCCTCCCCTTCCTCTTCTTCCTCTCTCTCCTTCCTCTTCCTCTCTCTCCTCTCCTTCCTCTTCCTCTCTCTCCTTCCTCTTCCTCTCTCTCCTTCCTCTTCCTCTCTCTCCTCTCTCCTCCAACCGGTCACTTCATTATAATCCATGATGTATTTTTCTTATCACTTAAAATTTTGCAACTTAAACCAACTTCCATGGTTTTATGTTTAAAAATTAAAACTGCAATATATTTATTTTCTTTGTTTGTTCTTAAAATGTGGACTAGAGCAAAGCATGCTGGGAGAAAAGGGCTCGTCCAATGAATGAACAGTTTGCAAAACCGGGTCAAGTCCGATTCACAAGAATAGAAAAAACATATAAAACATATTTCTGGTGATTTTAAAGTCACAGTTCAGATATAACTTAATAACTGCTGTAACTAACTCCAGTAATACGCTTGTGACGGAAACTCAACACAGCTGTTCCTTTAAATATTCGATGAGCCTCCTCACTGACCATTTTTAAAACTCGTCTTAAAACCATAGACTGTATAAAAGAAATGGACGTAACATCCGTGACGTCACCCATTGGTTTGTGGACTGCTGCTCGGAAGCCAATAGTTTCTAATCTAGGCAGCGGCCATCTTGAACATTTCAGGTGCATGCTGGGAAAAATAAAAACACGGATTCTACTTATATGGGCATGAGGCGGAGCCATGGACGGAAGTATGGGCGGGGACTAACGGCGGAGCGGGGAGGTTGCTATGGTTACGAGGGCTGGATCTGGAGGACATTGGTCAATCAACCTGTCAATCAGGACGTAGCCCCGCCCCCTAATGCATACCCTGCTTTATCGTCACATATAAAATCAGGGAGGCCAAAATGTCCCAAATGAACATCATACTGCATTGAAGAAGGCTTTAAACTAGCGATTGAGACCATAAACACATTTTGAAAACGTTTACTGAGGTTAGAAATCAAGTGAGAAGTTGGTGAATTCTCCATTGACTTGTATAGAGACGGTCGCCCCCTGGTGGCCTTTTGATAGAATGCAGCTCTAAGTTACTTCCTGGTTGGCCTCATTTCAGAGGACAGGAACTCCCCGCCTGCTTAAAACCCATTTATATTCCTTGGCTTTCAACCCAGCATGAGACTCTGCTCCTGTTTTATTAGTATTTATTTCCTGTTAATTGTTGTTTTATCTATTTATGTTCAGCACTCTGTTTCAGCTGTGGTTGTTTTAAAGTGCTTTATAAATAAAGTTGAGTTGAGTTCAGGAAGGAAACCAATTAAACCAGTTAAACCAGTTGGGACGTAACACCGGGGCAGAGGAGAACAGGCCTGGTGGATTTCAAGGCTTCACTCTGCTGCTGATTTCTCTATTCTCTCTCTTTTCTTTCATCTTTTTTGTTGTATTGTATTTTTCTATAATATTAAGAGTTTATATAACTAATAAACTAAACACACCTTCTCATTCTCTCTCCTCTTCCTCTCCTCTCTCCTTCTTCTCTCTCTCCTCTCCTTCCTCTCTCCTTCTTCTCTCTCTCCTCTCCTTCCTCTCTCTCCTCTCTCCTTCTTCTCTCTCCTCTCTCTTTCCTCTCTCTCCTCTCTCCTTCCTCTCTCCTTCCTCTCTCTCTCCTCTCCTTCCTCTCTCTCTCCTCTCCTTCTTCTCTCTCCTCTCTCCTTCTTCTCTCTCCTCTCTCCTTCCTCTCTCCTTCCTCTCTCTCCTCTCCTTCCTCCTTCCTCTCTCTCTCCTCTCCTTCCTCTCTCCTCTCTCCTTCTTCTCTCTCCTCTCTCCTTCCTCTCTCTCCTCTCTCCTTCCTCTCTCTCCTCTCTCCTTCTTCTCTCCTCTCCTCTTGTTGTATTGTATTTTTCTATAATATTATGAGTTTATATAACTAATAAACTAAACACACCTTCTCATTCTCTCTCCTCTTCCTCTCCTCTCTCCTTCTTCTCTCTCCTTCCTCTCTCTCTCCTCTCTCCTTCCTCTCTCTCCTCTCTCTCCTCTCTCCTTCCTCTCTCTCCTCTCTCCTTCCTCTCTCTCCTTCTTCTCTCTCTCTCCTCTCCTTCTTCTCTCTCCTTCCTCTCTCTCCTTCCTCTCTCTCCTCTCCTTCCTCTCTCTCCTCTCTCCTTCTTCTCTCTCTCCTCTCTCTCTCCTCTCCTCTTGTTGTATTGTATTTTTCTATAATATTATGAGTTTATATAACTCCTAATAAACTAAACACACCTTCTCATTCTCTCTCTCCTCTTCTTATAATCTGTGTTCATGATGGAGCTGTAGTGTTTCCAGCAGCTGAGAGTTAAAGCAGCCTGAGTTAAAGCAGCCTGAGTAAAGACATCAGTGATCATTTGTTTATCAGCAGGTTAAGAGGAGGCCTCGTTATCCGTCTCGCTCCTTTCAAACAGTGAAAGCGAGCCTTCCTCCTCCTCCTCCTCCTCCTCCTCCTCCTCTCGGCTTGTTCAGCTGCAGCCATGCATGCTTAAAGCGGGGAGGAGGACGGCACATCCTGCAAATTAGCAGGCTGATTTCCCTGGCGGGGTTTGGACAGAGGATCCTGCGGCTCGTCGCCAGCGTCACGGTGGCTGAGTGAAGATGGCCGCCTGCGATTCAAAACGCTCCAGCCGGTGTTTTTACAAGCTGGGATTACACAAATGTCTCTGCTCGCTCTGTTTGGCTCGGCTGAGAGGAGCGGCCATCTTTAGTCTGTATGGGAGTTATTAGTCAGACTCATTACAGACGACTCCTCAACCTCAACCATGAGCATGTAAAGTTTTAATGGAGATCTGAACGGTTCAGTAAAGACACACTGGTTGGTTTGTTCAGTTAATGTTTGTTAAGATTCACAAAGAAATGTTTAACGCTGTGAACTCAGAAGAGCGTTGATGACCTTTCATTCCTTTCATTCTGTGCTGCAGTAACAACCTGCTGATATATCTGATGCTCTCTGAAGGGAGACAAACTGAAATCATCCCACTAAACCAGAGGAGTCAAACTCATCTTCATTCAAGGGCCACATACAGACCTATTTGATCTCATGTGGGCCGGATCATTAAAAGGAAGGAAGGAAGGAAGGAAGGAAGGAAGGAAGGAAGTAAGGAAGGAAGGAAGGAAGGAAGGAAAATAATACAGGCAGGAAAGATGGAAAGAAGAAAGGGAGAAAGGAAGGAAGGAAGGAAAAGAAGACAGGAGGGAAGGGAGGAAGGAAGGGAAGAAGGACAGACGGAAGAAAGGAAAAGAGGAAGAAAGAGACTGGGCCAGATTGGACCTCTAGACGAGCCGGTTCTGGCCCTCGGGCCGCATGTTTGACCCCCCTGCACTAAACTTTTAAATGGAAAATGAATTCTTCTAAATAATATAAATCCTTGATAAGAGATGAAAAGCTGCTCACAGACTCAGCACTGATCATGATGTCATCAACATAAACAGCTGATCATGATGTCATCAACATAAACAGCTGATCATGATGTCATCAACATTAACAGCTGATCATGATGTCATCAACATTAACAGCTGTTTCATCACTAGTGTGAGCTGGTTTGAACTTTGACCCACATGCAGGTTTACCCTTCATGTCGTCCTCCCGGGTCAAATTGACCCTGTCTGTTTTGACTGTTCCTTCCTTCCTTCCTTCCTTCCTTTCCTCCCTCCTTTTCTTCCTTCCTTCCTTCCCTTCCTTCCTTTTCTTCCTTCCTTCCTTCCCTGCTTCCTTCCCTTCGGTCCTTCCTTCCTCCCTCCTACCTTCCTTCTTTCCTCCGTCTTTCCTCTGTCCTTCCTTCCTTTCCTTTTTTCCTTCCTTCCTTCCTTCCTTCCCTCCTTCCTTCCTTGACTTAAGGACAACAGGAGGATTAATAACCTCTCAGCCATCAGACTGATCTCTGCTCATCATCTTCTCTTCCTGCTTCTAACATTCATGGAGCAGACTGATGATCTCTAGTAGTTCAGTAGTCTGTGTGACAGGAAGTTGATCTTCTTCTATTGTTAAATGTGTTTCAGGAGGGAATTCATTTATTAAAACCTTCCACATCACACCACTCTGTGTTGTCGTCTAATTAATTATTTCTATTTCTAGAGAATGTGCTGATCTCAGACCTGTGGAGAGGAGGTGTTCCTATTAAATACTGTTTAATATGTTTAATATGTTTAATATGTGATCTGTGGATACAAATATTAATAAAATGTTTAAATAAAGCAGTAATGAGTGTTTTATAAATCTATGACTTGATAACAAATCAAAGGTTTTAGAGTTGGAGCTGAAACCTGAGACGATGAGAACGATGTCAGCAGATGTTCTCCCACTCTGAGTCTGGTTCTGAGGGTTCTCCCTGTTAAAAGATGTTCTCCCACTCTGAGTCTGGTTCTGAGGGTTCTCCCTGTTAAAAGATGTTCTCCCACTCTGAGTCTGGTTCTGAGGGTTCTTCCTGTTAAAAGATGTTCTCCCACTCTGAGTCTGGTTCTGAGGGTTCTTCCTGTTAAAAGATGTTCTCCCACTCTGAGTCTGGTTCTGAGGGTTCTTCCTGTTAAAAGATGTTCTCCCACTCTGAGTCTGGTTCTGAGGGTTCTTCCTGTTAAAAGATGTTCTCCCACTCTGAGTCTAGTTCTGAGGGTTCTCCCTGTTAAAAGATGTTCTCCCACTCTGAGTCTGGTTCTGAGGGTTCTTCCTGTTAAAAGATGTTCTCCCACTCTGAGTCTGGTTCTGAGGGTTCTTCCTGTTAAAAGATGTTCTCCCACTCTGAGTCTGGTTCTGAGGGTTCTTCCTGTTAAAAGATGTTCTCCCACTCTGAGTCTGGTTCTGAGGGTTCTTCCTGTTAAAAGATGTTCTCCCACTCTGAGTCTGGTTCTGAGGGTTAGGGCTCTATGTGGAAAGAGTCTTCACATGACTCTGTTGTGATTTGGAGCTTTATAAATAAAGATTGACTGAGAGCAGACGCTGGTTCATGGTCAGGTGACGAGGTGACGGGGTGACGACGTCTCCTCAGGAAAGTTCAGAAACATCGTAAATGAAGCGTAAAGGCCGATGAACCTGGACTTTATCTGAGAGGCAGATAAAAGACTCAGTGAATCCATGAAGATAAATTAGTTAAGAACGTTAAATAATGCTGGAAATAGACCAAGACACTCATCTGGGAGAAGATAAAATGCCTTATTTTAAAGGCAGGACTTGTTAAAAACTGTACTTCTATGCGTTTCTGCTGAGGAGCCTTCGTCAGGAAGTGAATCTGCAACAAGTCAGATTAATAAACATGTGACGTCCTGCAGACTGGACGATGATCTACTACAGTTAACCAGCAGCAGACTCAAAGGAGCCAAGCACTTAAATAACACTGATAGAAACTCTGAAAAGCAAAGACTGGTCTCAGTGTAAATATAAAGTCTGTAAAATAACTTAAAATAGATTCAAATACAGCTAAACATATCTAAAATATAACTGAACTGGATTATAAGATGCAACATGAAGCCAAACATCAAACATCTGAACTATTCATCTGTTATAGAAAAACACAAAAAGCAGAAAATGTCTCTTTAATAAGGTTTAAACCAGGCGGGGAGCTCCGGTCCAACCAGGAAGTAACTTAGAGCTGCATTCTATCAAAAGGCCACCAGGGGGCGACCGTCTCTATACAAGTCAATGGAGAATTCACCAACTTCTCACTTGATTTCTAACCTCAGTAAACGTTTTCAAAATGTGTTTATGGTCTCAATCGCTAGTTTAAAGCCTTCTTCAATGCAGTATGATGTTCATTTGGGACATTTTGGCCTCCCTGATTTTATATGTGACGATAAAGCAGGGTATGCATTAGGGTGTGGCTACGTCCTGATTGACAGGTTGATTGACCAATGTCCTCCAGATCCAGCCCTCGTAACCATAGCAACCTCCCCGCTCCGCCCATGGCCCCGCCTCATGCCCATATAAGTAGAATCCCTGTTCATTTTTTCCCAGCATGCACCTGAAATTTCCAAGATGGCGCTGCCCAGATTAGAAACTATTGGCTTCCGAGCAGCAGTCCACAAACCAATGGGTGACGTCACGGATGTTACGTCTGTTTCTTCTTTACAGTCTGTGGTTTTAACTAATAATCATCATTATTAGATTCATCTTATTATTACTGATCTCTTGGTTAATTGTTTCATTTATAATCTAATAAATGTCTAATCATAACTGGCTGCAGCTCAAAGTCACTTCATCAAAAGTTTTTATCCAACAAAGAATCTTAAACTCAGAAATATTTAGTTTACTTTAACATTTAACTATGAAACATTCACATCTATCAGAACCTGAAACCAAATATTAATAAAAGAGACAAACTATGAATTCATTATTAAAAATATCTGTTTCATGTAGTTTCTGTTTAACTTAACCCTTCGTGTCGTCCTCCCGGGTCAAACTGACCCCGTCTAATTCTTCCTCCTCCTTCTTTCCTTCCCTCCTTCCTCCATCCTTTCCTTCTTTCTTCCTTCTTTCCTTTCCTTCCTTCTTCCTTCCTCCCTTCCTTCTTTCCTCCCTCCCTCCTTCTCTTTCTTTCCTCTGTCCTTCATCCCTACTTTCCTCCCTTCCTTCTTTCCTCTGTCCTTCCTTCCTTCTTTCCTTTCCTCCCTCCTTCCTTCCTCCTTTTCTTCCTTCTTTCCTTTCCTCCCTTCCTTCCTTCTTCCTTTCCTCCCTCCTTCATTCTCTTTCTTCCTCTGTCCTTCTTTCCTACCTTCCTCGCTCCTTTCCTTCCTCCCTTCCTCCCTCCTTTCCTTCCTCCTTCCTTCCTCCCTTCCTTCCTTGACTCAAAGACAACAGGAGGGTTAAAAACAGACGTGAGCTAAAGAACCAGAAGTGTTTCAGTGTCGGCCCAAAGGTTGAAGAACTGGTTGATATAAAAGCTGTGAGAAGAGAGGACAGGTAGAAGAGAGGACAGGTAGAAGAGAGGACAGGTAGGAGAGAGGACAGGTAGAAGAGAGGACAGGTAGGAGAGAGGACAGGTAGAAGAGAGTCAGCTCAGGTAGAAGAGAGTCAGCTCAGGTAGAAGAGAGGACAGGTAGGAGAGAGGACAGGTAGAAGAGAGGACAGGTAGAAGAGAGTCAGCTCAGGTAGGAGAGAGTCAGCTCAGGTAGAAGAGAGGACAGGTAGAAGAGAGGACAGGTAGGAGAGAGGACAGGTAGAAGAGAGTCAGCTCAGGTAGGAGAGAGGACAGGTAGGAGAGAGGACAGGTAGAAGAGAGGACAGGTAGAAGAGAGGACAGGTAGGAGAGAGGACAGGTAGAAGAGAGGACAGGTAGAAGAGAGGACAGGTAGGAGAGAGGACAGGTAGAAGAGAGTCAGCTCAGGTAGGAGAGAGGACAGGTAGAAGAGAGGACAGGTAGAAGAGAGGACAGGTAGAAGAGAGGACAGGTAGGAGAGAGGACAGGTAGAAGAGAGGACAGGTAGGAGAGAGGACAGGTAGAAGAGAGTCAGCTCAGGTAGGAGAGAGGACAGGTAGGAGAGAGGACAGGTAGAAGAGAGGCCAGGTAGAAGAGAGGACAGGTAGAAGAGAGGACAGGTAGAAGAGAGTCAGCTCAGGTAGAAGAGAGGACAGGTAGAAGAGAGGACAGGTAGAAGAGAGGACAGGTAGAAGAGAGTCAGCTCAGGTAGAAGAGAGGACAGGTAGGAGAGAGGACAGGTAGGAGAGAGGACAGGTAGAAGAGAGTCAGCTCAGGTAGAAGAGAGGACAGGTAGAAGAGAGGACAGGTAGAAAAGAGTCAGCTCAGGTAGGAGAGAGGACAGGTAGGAGAGAGGACAGGTAGATGAGAGGACAGGTAGAAGAGAGGACAGGTAGAAGAGAGGACAGGTAGAAGAGAGTCAGCTCAGGTAGAAGAGAGGACAGGTAGGAGAGAGGACAGGTAGAAGAGAGTCAGCTCAGGTAGAAGAGAGGACAGGTAGAAGAGAGGACAGGTAGAAGAGAGTCAGCTCAGGTAGAAGAGAGGACAGGTAGAAGAGAGGACAGGTAGAAGAGAGTCAGCTCAGGTAGAAGAGAGGACAGGTAGGAGAGAGGACAGGTAGAAGAGAGTCAGCTCAGGTAGAAGAGAGGACAGGTAGAAGAGAGGACAGGTAGAAGAGAGGACAGGTAGAAAAGAGGACAGGTAGAAGAGAGGACAGGTAGAAGAGAGGACAGGTAGGAGAGAGGACAGGTAGGAGAGAGGACAGGTAGAAGAGAGTCAGCTCAGGTAGAAGAGAGGACAGGTAGGAGAGAGGACAGGTAGAAGAGAGGACAGGTAGAAGAGAGTCAGCTCAGGTAGAACAGAGGACAGGTAGGAGAGAGGACAGGTAGAAGAGAGGACAGGTAGAAGAGAGTCAGCTCAGGTAGAACAGAGGACAGGTAGGAGAGAGGACAGGTAGGAGAGAGGACAGGTAGAAGAGAGGACAGGTAGAAGAGAGGACAGGTAGAAGAGAGGACAGGTAGGAGAGAGGACAGGTAGAAGAGAGGACAGGTAGAAGAGAGGACAGGTAGAAGAGAGGACAGGTAGGAGAGAGGACAGGTAGGAGAGAGGACAGGTAGAAGAGAGGACAGGTAGAAGAGAGGACAGGTAGGAGAGAGGACAGGTAGAAGAGAGGACAGGTAGAAGAGAGTCAGCTCAGGTAGAACAGAGGACAGGTAGGAGAGAGGACAGGTAGAAGAGAGGACAGGTAGAAGAGAGGACAGGTAGAAGAGAGGACAGGTAGAAGAGAGGACAGGTAGAAGAGAGTCAGCTCGGGTAGAAGAGAATCAGCTCAGGTAGAAGAGAGGACAGGTAGAAGAGAGGACAGGTAGGAGAGAGGACAGGTAGAAGAGAGGACAGGTAGAAGAGAGGACAGGTAGGAGAGAGGACAGGTAGAAGAGAGGACAGGTAGGAGAGAGGACAGGTAGAAGAGAGGACAGGTAGAAGAGAGTCAGCTCAGGTAGAAGAGAGGACAGGTAGGAGAGAGGACAGGTAGAAGAGAGGACAGGTAGAAGAGAGTCAGCTCAGGTAGAACAGAGGACAGGTAGGAGAGAGGACAGGTAGAAGAGAGGACAGGTAGAAGAGAGGACAGGTAGAAGAGAGGACAGGTAGGAGAGAGGACAGGTAGAAGAGAGGACAGGTAGAAGAGAGGACAGGTAGGAGAGAGGACAGGTAGGAGAGAGGACAGGTAGGAGAGAGGACAGGTAGAAGAGAGGACAGGTAGAAGAGAGTCAGCTCAGGTAGAAGAGAATCAGCTCAGGTAGAAGAGAGGACAGGTAGAAGAGAGGACAGGTAGGAGAGAGGACAGGTAGAAGAGAGGACAGGTAGGAGAGAGGACAGGTAGAAGAGAGGACAGGTAGAAGAGAGTCAGCTCAGGTAGAAGAGAATCAGCTCAGGTAGAAGAGAGGACAGGTAGAAGAGAGGACAGGTAGGAGAGAGGACAGGTAGAAGAGAGGACAGGTAGGAGAGAGGACAGGTAGAAGAGAGGACAGGTAGGAGAGAGGACAGGTAGGAGAGAGACAGCTCAGGTAGAAGAGAGGACAGGTAGAAGAGAGGACAGGTAGGAGAGAGGACAGGTAGGAGAGAGGACAGGTAGGAGAGAGGACAGGTAGGAGAGAGGACAGGTAGGAGAGAGGACAGGTAGAAGAGAGGACAGGTAGAAGAGAGTCAGCTCAGGTAGAAGAGAATCAGCTCAGGTAGAAGAGAGGACAGGTAGAAGAGAGGACAGGTAGAAGAGAGGACAGGTAGGAGAGAGGACAGGTAGAAGAGAGGACAGGTAGGAGAGAGGACAGGTAGGAGAGAGACAGCTCAGGTAGAAGAGAGGACAGGTAGAAGAGAGGACAGGTAGGAGAGAGGACAGGTAGGAGAGAGACAGCTCAGGTAGAAGAGAGGACAGGTAGAAGAGAGGACAGGTAGAAGAGAGGACAGGTAGGAGAGAGGACAGGTAGAAGAGAGTCAGCTCAGGTAGAAGAGAGGACAGGTAGGAGAGAGGACAGGTAGGAGAGAGACAGCTCAGGTAGAAGAGAGGACAGGTAGAAGAGAGGACAGGTAGAAGAGAGGACAGGTAGAAGAGAGGACAGGTAGAAGAGAGTCAGCTCACCACTAATAGAGACATTAAGCCTGTTTAACATCAGCGTGTCTCCTCCATCACTGCATGGAAATACAGCAGGTAATAATGGCCCAGCTGCTTTACATAAGAGCAATGAGCCTGTAAACTGCTTTGGGTTTGACTCTGTGTGCCGGGACATATTTAAAATAATGAGACATATTTAAAATAATGAGACATATTTAAAATAATGAGACATAAAGAGTCATATTAAAATAAAGAGACATATTTAAAATAAAGAGACATATTTAAAGTCTGTGTAAAGTCAGAATAAATATGTGTTCTGAGTTTGACATACCACAGAAAAGTGTGTTGTTAACCACCCTGCCAAATTTGAATGATTAAAAAAATCACCAAATATATGAAATTAGGCTTCAAAGTTGTGTAAAAATCAGCCTCTCTCTCTGCTCCCAAACGCTGTGGGCGTGGCCTCCGAGTCCGCTGAAGCCCCGCCCCCTACCAAGTGTCACCTGTCAATCAAAGTCACCACCTCTACCAGAAACATGGACGCTACGTCTGAGAGCTTTCTGCTGCTAGCTCGTCGGCTAACTCAGCTAACTGTAGACTATAGTTGTAGTAGTAGTGTTAGATGTAGTAACAATAACTGGTCACTAGGCAGGTTAACCACTGAGGAGAGTGGACTAGTCTTATATAGTAGGGGAGGGACCAAGGGTACGCAACTACATCACGGAGTAACCCTTTTTTGCAGGCTCAGAAAATCAGGAAACAGTTTAAGGCTCTATCTGCATAGTTATCAGCCTGTTCACATGTTTCTGTAACCGTTTTCCAACATGTATAATATGTTGAGAAGTAAATCAATGAATTGACTTTACACAGACTTTAACATCTCTAACGTTAGCTAAAGTTAGCCTAACGTTTCGCTCCTAGCTGCGTTGTTCATCATGTTCAGTGGCTGTTTTGTTCTAGTTTTTGTACTTTGGTGATCGTACATCATCGTTAGCTGCTCTAGTTAAACTAACGTTAGCTTCTGGAGCTTAGCGTTATTAACTTATCTGTAATAGCGATAACAACGGTTAGCTAACGTCATGCTGAATGATTCAATGTAAATACTGAAGCACCAAGCTAACGGAGACTCTTAGTAGAGACGGTAAGAAGGTTTTATTTTGATGCACCAACATTTCCAGTTTCCAAAGGTTTTAATTCACAGCCTGATATTTACATTTAGTCTTTCTGTCTTCCTGTTTCAGTCTCCTTTTGGTAATAATATTAATAATAATAATATTCCTGCTCTAACTAAATGAACGGCTGAGATCTGGATCACTTTAAACTCTTATTTCTCATTTTGACATCAGTGATCACACTAAGAGGCTTGTTCCTCTAATATTCAGATTAGATTCAGTTTAGAAGCACAAACCGAATGTAAACACCTCAATCAGAATAAACTGGCTCAAACTGAGTTTCATTTGGTTTCAGAGAGGTAGAATATTCCTTTCCCCAAACCGATCAAAGGTAAAGTTTCATCATGTCTCTCTGCTTCTCTCTGCTCCGCCTGGTCGAAGCCTAAATGTGACGTTTCCTCTCCTGTGGAGGCTTCTAGCAGAGCAGCTGATCAGCAGAAAGCTTGTTTCTGACTCAACTTTAAAAGATTTAAATATTATAATTACACGTTTAGATGGAAGAAAACAAGAAATACTGAACTGTTCAAAAACGTCCATTAAAAACTGAAGGAAGCCGCGATAGACTGAAAACAGCAACAACTACTGATCAGCTGACTGAGCTCCATCTTTGGTCACATGATCTTTACATCAATCTGTTCTGATTTAATATAAACCAGATCAGATCCTGTCTCATATGATCCAGACTAGTGAGTCATTCTTTAATCATCACGTTAACACTGACAGACTGAGTCCATTGTTTAAATATGACTTTTGATTTTTACCCTTAAACTGTATTAAATGATGTTTTTCTATCTTAACAAGCTGTAAAAACAATATTAACATCAACAACTATTTTTATATTCCATTATTATTATTAGGGCCCGTGCTGACCAGAGTGAAGCCCTATTGTATCTGTAAACCGACATGCATGGGGGGGGGGGGGGGGGCGTTCATCGCTGCTTGCAGCTTTAATTTTACTTTGTAATTACAAAACAAAACAAAAACCTCTGAAAGTTAAAAAATAATGTAATTACTTTTCTGCAGATTTCATTGTTTCATTCTTCAGAGTAAAAGTAAAATGATTTCCCCTCTTTCTGCTTCTCTTCTGCTTTAAGATTAGCATCACGGCTATCAGTCAGTTTACTTTATATTACACCTTTAAAACTCATCACATGCAACTCAGAGAGCTTCAGGGTTTAAACAACATCGCAAATAAAGTAAAAATGTTGTTAGCTATGAGTAGATAAAATAACGCAAGATAAAGATTAAAACTAGGGCTGTCAGTGTTAACGCGTTAATCACGATTACATTAATGCAATCCATAACGCGTTAATTTTTTTAAATCGCATTTTAATGTGTCAAGCCTTTTTGTCCCTTCTACTCCCCCGTAGACGGCTCCTCTAGCTGTAGCGCTATGCTTTGAAGTGGCCTCCTGCAGTAAACCTACCGCGCTGATGGAAAGTAAGAGAGCTACTGGACTTTTGAACGGCTTGTTTAACTTTAAAACACTTCCAGACGCTTCAGTTGACAAGTCAAAAGTAAAATGCAACCTGTGTCAAACGGAGTTTAACTACCACCGGAGTACGTGGAGTTTGAGTTAGCACCTCCACGCTAAACACCCAGGTGCAGCCAAGCCAGCCTCAGCTCCACCAAAGGACCATTTTGGAGTGTGGGAGTCGCAGCAGAGCCGTGATTGATTCCCAGTTAAGACACTCTGGTAAGAAATGCTTTACATTATGGGCTTAAAACTGCCTTCAAATGGAAAATAACAGGATTTTAAACATGCAATTCAAAACGAGATTAATCGCGATTAACTATGGAAACGCTGCGATTAATCTCGATTAAAATAATTAATCGTTTGACAACCCTATAATAAAAGATAAAAACTAATAAAAAGAAATAATGAAATACTACAGAATAAACTGTATTAGTCTGTCATACTGTAGTGAACCTGCACAGGCCTTGAATTGTTGAATATGTTCCAGGTTGAACCAGCAGAATGATCCAGTACTAACAGAGCACTGTTACAGATAATAAAACACATTTTACATTCAGAGTCTTTTAGCAGCAACAGTTCAGTAGAAAGCTGAGAGATCAACAAGCAGCTCTGTTCTCACACAGTATAATAATAGTTGACAGAGAAGCGGTGCCAGCTCAGGACGGTCGCTGGGAGTTTCAGGCGTTGGTTTAAAAGTTGTAATGGTAAACATATGCACCACAATCTGTTCTGTTATTTATTGGTTCGCTAATCACCGAGCACTGAAACATTCATCTCTCTCTCCGCCTGCAACACGAGCTGCACGGAGCTGGAAGGATTTCACAAGTAATAATTCATAGGCTAATCTCACTCCATGACTCTAATTAACGCATCATTAAAAGCATAATTCAGATAATTATAATTTCTCACTTTTTAAATGAGAGACGGGGAAGAAGGGGAAGGGTGTCTGAGGAGCCAATTTAGTGAGTGAAACAGATTCTGAGGCAGCGCTGAGCCGAGCGGGTGGGAGGAGAGGAAGAAAAAAGAAAAGAGGAGAGGAAAAAAGAGAAGAGAGGAGGAGAGGAGGAGAGGAAGAAAAGAAAAAAGAGAGAGAGGAGAGAGGAGGAGGAGAGGAAAAACAGAAAGAGAGGAGGACAGGAGAGGAGAGGGAAAAAGAGAGAAGAGGAGAAAAAGAGAGGAGAGGAAAAAAGAAAAGAGGAGGACAGGAAAAGAAGAGGAGAGGAAAAAAGAAAAGGGAGGAGGACAGGAAAAGAAGAGAAGAGGAGGAGAGGAGAGGAGAGGAAAAAAAGAGAAGAGGAGAGGACAAAAAGAGAAGAGAGGAAAAGTAGAGAGGAGGACAGGAGAGGAGAAGAGGAGAAGAGGAGAGGGAAAAAAGAGAAGAGGGTAGGAGGAAAAAAAGAGAAGGGAGGAGAGGAAAAAAAGAGAGGAGAGGAAAAGTAGAGAGGAGGACAGGAGAGGAAAAAAGAGAGGAGAGGAGAGGGGAAAAAAGAGAAGAGAGGAAAAGTAGAGAGGAGGAGAGGAAAAAAAAAGAAAAGAGGAGAGGAAAAAAGAGAGAGAGGAGGAGGAGAGGAAAAACAGAAAGAGAGGAGAGGAGAGGAGAGGAAAAAAGAAAAGAGGAGAGGAAAAAAGAGAGAGGAGGAGGAGAGGAAAAACAGAAAGAGAGGAGGAGAGGAGAGGAAAAACAGAAAGAGAGGAGAGGAGAGGAGAGGAAAAAACGAAAAGAGGAGAGGAAAAAAGAGAGAGAGGAGGAGAGAGGAGGAGGAGAGGAAAAAAAGAAAGAGAGGAGGAGAGGAGAGGAGAGGAAAAAAGAGAGAGAGGAGGAGAGGAGGAGGAGAGGAAAAACAGAAAGAGAGGAGGAGAGGAGAGGAGAGGGAAAAAGAGAGAAGAGGAGAAAAAGAGAGGAGAGGAAAAAAGAAAAGAGGAGGACAGGAAAAGAAGAAAAGAGGAGAGCACAAAAAGAGAAGAGAGGAGGAGAGGAAGAGAAGAAGAGAGGAGGAGAGGGAAAAAAAGAGAAGAAGAGAGAAAGAGAAGAGGAGAGAGGAGAGGAAAAAAGAGAGAGGAGAAGAAAAAAGAGGAGAGGAGAAAAAGAGAAGAGGCGAGGAGAAGAAAAAAGAGAGGAGGAGAGGGAAAACAGGGAGACGAGGAGGAGAGGAAAGAAAGAGAGAGAAGAAGAGAGGAGGAGAGGAGAGGAAGAAAAGAGAGAGAAGAGAGGAGAGGAAAAAAGAGAAGAGAGGAGGAGAGGGAAAAAAGAGAGAAGAAGAGAGGAGGGGGAAAAAAGAGAAGAGAGGAGAAAACGAGAAGAGAGGATAAGTAGAGAGGAGGACAGGAGAAAAAAGAAGAGGAGGAGAGGAAAAAGAGAGAAGAGAGGAGAGGGAAAAAAGAGAAAAGGGTAGAAGGAAAAAAGAGAGAAGGGAGGAGAAACGAATCACTAATCAGTAAATATACCAACATGTGAAGCCATGAGAACGACTTCCGGATGGCTTCGAAGAGATTCTGGACCACCGGCGTCTCAGGAGGGGGAAGCAGTGCGCCGTCAACACTGTGTACGGTGGGAGGTGGGGGGGGCTGCTGACCTCGACTCAGGACGTTGTGGATCGGTGGAAGGAATACTTCGAAGACCTCCTCAATCCCACCGACACGCCTTCCGGTAAGGAGCAGGGCCGTCAAAAAGTTCCTCGGTGGGAGGGTCCCGGGGGTGGATGAGATCCGCCCATAGACTGTATAAAAGGTTGTGGACTGCTGCTCTGAAGCCAATAGTTTCGAATCATCTTGAAAATTTCAGGTGCATGCTGGGAAAAATAAAAACACAGATTCTACTTATATGGGCATGAAGCAGAGCCGTGGGCGGAGCGGGGAGGTTGCTATGGTTGCGAGGGCTGGATCTCGAGGACATTGGTCAATCAACCTGTCAATCAGGACGTAGCCACGCCCTAATGCATACCCTGCTTTATCGTCACATATAAAATCAGGGAGGTCAAAATGTCCCAAATGAACATCATACTGCATTGAAGAAGGCTTTAAACTAGCGATTGAGACCATAAACACATTTTGAAAACGTTTACTGAGGTTAGAAATCAAGTGAGAAGTTGGTGAATTCTCCATTGACTTGTATAGAGACGGTCGCCCCCTGGTGGCCTTTTGATAGAATGCAGCTCTAAGTTACTTCCTGGTTGGCCTCATTTCAGAGGACCGGAGCTCCCCTGCCCTGAGTTCCTCAAGGCCCTGGATGTTGTGGGGCTGTCATGGTTGACACGACTCTGCAGCATGGCGTGGACATCGGGGGCAGTGCCTCTGGATTGGCAGACTGGGGTGGTGGTCCCTCTTTTTAAGAAAGGGGACCGGAGGGTGTGTTCCAACTATAGGGGGATCACACTCCTCAGCCTCCCTGGTAAGGTCTATTCGGGGGTGCTGGATCGGGTCACCGCCGAGTGTGAAGCGGCCGAGATGAGAATCAGCACCTCCAAATCCGAGTCCATGGTCCTCAACTGGAAAAGGGTGGAGTGCACTCTCCGGGTCGGGGATGAGATCCTGCCCCAAGTGGAGGAGTTCAAGTACCTCGGGGTCTTGTTCACAGTGAGGGAAGGATGGAGCGTGAGATCGACAGGCGGATCGGTGCGGCGTCTGCAGTAATGTGGACTCTGCACAGATCCGTCGCTGAGCCGAAAGGCAAAGCTCTGGATTTACCAGTCGGTCTTGGTTCCTACCCTCACCTCTGGTCATGAGCTTTGGGTTCCTACCCTCACCTCTGGTCATGAGCTTTGGGTTCCTACCCTCACCTCTGGTCATGAGCTTTGGGTTCCTACCCTCACCTCTGGTCATGAGCTTTGGGTTCCTACCCTCACCTCTGGTCATGAGCTTTGGGTTCCTACCCTCACCTCTGGTCATGAGCTTTGGGTTCCTACCCTCACCTCTGGTCATGAGCTTTGGGTTCCTACCCTCACCTCTGGTCATGAGCTTTGGGTTCCTACCCTCACCTCTGGTCATGAGCTTTGGGTTCCTACCCTCACCTCTGGTCATGAGCTTTGGGTTCCTACCCTCACCTCTGGTCATGAGCTTTGGGTTCCTACCCTCACCTCTGGTCATGAGCTTTGGGTCGTGACCCAAAGAACAAGATCGCGGGTACAAGCGGCTGAAATGAGCTTCCTCCGTAGGGTGGGTTAAGGTTAGAAGTTAGTTACAATAAACCCCACACTTCCACAAAGCTCTGCTGCTCCCTCCTTTCCTTCCCTCCTTCCCTCCTCTGCTCAGTTTACCTTTAAATACATTTACATCATTATTATGTTATATTATGAACAGTATGAGAGGATATAAAGTATTTTGGGTTAAACACATCTCAGGTGAGTGGTGATGTCATCGGGAGGCGACAAACCAGATGTTTCTTAATTCTGGCGACTGTCCAAATCAATTATCCCACCTTCAACACACACACACACACACACACACACACACACAGACACACACACACACACACACACAGACACACACACACACACACACACACACACACACACACACACATACACACACACACAGACACACACACACACACACAGACACACACACACACACACACACACACACAGAGACACACACACAGACACACACACACACACACAGACACACACACACACACACACAGACACACACACACACACACACACAGACACACACACACACACACACACACACACACCTCCAGCTCTCTCATCAGAGGTGTGAACGAGGTAAGCATCTCTCTCTTCTATATTTCCAAAATGAGCGAACGCCATTAAAAAAAATAAAGTGTGTTAAAATATGCATCTCGTTGCCGCGGCTGCAAAGGATTCTGGGTAATGGACCTCACGAACCTCTGAGTGTTTTAAAGGTGTGAAAGTACGGTGCCCGACCGGGACCGACCGAGAACAGCTGCAGGTACAGAACCGATGCAAAACACAAAGACACTAAAACACACTGCAAATAATTAAATTACTTAATTAAATACTGGTTCTATTGGTTCTACTGGTTCTATTGGTTCCACTGGTTCTATTGGTTCTATTGGTTCTATTGGTTCTATTGGTTCCACTGGTTCTATTGGTTCCACTGGTTCTATTGGTTCCACTGGTTCTATTGGTTCTACTGGTTCTATTGCTTCCACTGGTTCTATTGGTTCTATTGGTTCCACTGGTTCCACTGGTTCTATTGGTTCCACTGGTTCTATTGGTTCTATTGGTTCTATTGGTTCCACTGGTTCTATTGGTTCCACTGGTTCTATTGGTTCTATTGGTTCTATTGGTTCCACTGGTTCTATTGGTTCCACTGGTTCTATTGCTTCCACTGGTTCTATTGGTTCCACTGGTTCTATTGGTTCTACTGGTTCTATTGGTTCTATTGGTTCTATTGGTTCCACTGGTTCTATTGGTTCCACTGGTTCTATTGGTTCCACTGGTTCTATTGGTTCTACTGGTTCTATTGGTTCTATTGGTTCTATTGGTTCCACTGGTTCTATTGGTTCCACTGGTTCTATTGGTTCTACTGGTTCCACTGGTTCTATTGGTTCCACTGGTTCTATTGGTTCCACTGGTTCTATTGGTTCTACTGGTTCTATTGCTTCTACTGGTTCTATTGCTTCCACTGGTTCTATTGGTTCTACTGGTTCTATTGGTTCTACTGGTTCTATTGCTTCCACTGGTTCTATTGGTTCTACTGGTTCTATTGGTTCTACTGGTTCTATTGCTTCCACTGGTTCTATTGGTTCTACTGGTTCTATTGCTTCCACTGGTTCTATTGGTTCCACTGGTTCTATTGCTTCCACTGGTTCTATTGCTTCCACGGGTTCTATTGGTTCTACTGGTTCTATTGGTTCCACTGGTTCTATTGGTTCTACTGGTTCTATTGGTTCTACTGGTTCTATTGGTTCCACTGGTTCTATTGGTTCCACTGGTTACTCAGTCGCTCTACACACAGCCTAAACCTAAAGGTTCTAACAGGAACCTAGAACAGTTCTTTAGAGTGATACAGTAGAAGAACCTTTTTTGGTTCAGCAAAGAACCATTTAGTGAGAGGTTCCTTAAAGGTTCTCTAAACGTGCCTCAAAGAACCATCAAAAAACTGTTTGAGGAACCATAAATGGTTCTCCAAAGAACCTTTGCTAGAATAGGTTCTTTATGGAACCATTTTCAAGACCGTCCTGTGTTGACTCTAACTGGTTCATTAAAGAACCTTAAAAGAACCTCTGAAATGGTTCTTAAGTTATTTTTGAAACTGAAACTGGTTCTTTTAGTTTATGGCAGCTCTCACCTGCCACCAAATAAAGAACCTTTAGTATTTTAAAGAACCACATAAAGTTCCTCCAAATGAAGAGGTTCTTCAGCTGCTGTTGGCTCTTTGTAGAACCATAGAACCTTTTATAGAACCATTTAAGAACCATTATTTTTCACAGTGTATGTACGCCATGCTGCCCCGAAAAACCGCCGGGTGGAGCTTAAAGTCTTCGTCTCGGTAATGTCACGATCTTATTGAGGTTCTACTGAGAGAACCGAGGGAGACGACGTTCCTGTAACGTTCCTGCCTCCTAAACACATGTTACCAGAACTTCTTTAATGCAAACAGAACCTTTTATTGAACCCTTTAACTTCAGAACCTCAAATCATTCATTGTATGAGCACAGAGTTCTTCACAGAGGTCAGAGGTCACCAACACGCGGCCCAGACGTCGTCCAATCAGGACTCAGACCCGTTACATTCTGTCTGTGAATGAAGAACTTCCTGTAAAGCACTTTATTTTGAAATTCCATCTTTATTTGATGTATAAGAAAATAAAATGCGTTTATCTGATTTTATTATTTATTTGAACTTCAGTGTGAAGATCTGCTGCTTGTCTCTGTTTCCCATCATCACACACACACACACACACACACACACACACACACACACACACACACACACACACACACACACACACACACACACACACACACACACACACACACACACACACCTGCTGAGAAAAAAATAAAAATAAAAACAGAAACTAAAAAAAGTTAAAAGTTAAAAAGATTATTTACCTCAAAGACACTGAATACTAAAGGTGAGAAGATATTCACCAAAGAACCCCGAACCTGTGTGTGTGTGTGTGTGTGTGTGTGTGTGTGTGTGTGTGTGTGTGTGTGTGTGTGTGTGTGTGTGTGTGTGTGTGTGTGTTGTTTAGGTGACATCATCGCTGCACCTGAGGCGGCGGAGCTGACACCTCCGTCTCTCAGACAGGTGAGAAGGTACAAACAATCCAGAGCTCGTAATGAGACACACACACACACACACACACACACACACGCACACACACACACACACACACACACACACACACACGCACACACACACACACATACACACACACACACACACAGGAGAATGTTTCTAACTGAAGAAGATTCATTAAAATGTTTTAATATAATATATTTCCTTCCTTCCTCTCTCCCTCCTTCCTCTCTCCCTCCTGTCTTCCTTCCTTCCTTCCTCTCTCTCTCCCTCCTTCCTTCCTTCCTTCCTTCCTTCCTCTCTCCCTCCTTCTTTCCTTCCTTCCTTCCTTCCTCTCTCCCTCCTTCTTTCCTTCCTTCCTTTTCTCCTTCCTTCCTCTGTCCCTCCTTCCTTCCTTCCTTCCTCTCTCCCTCCTTCCTCTCTCCCTCCTGTCTTCCTTCCTTCCTTCCTCTCTCTCTCCCTCCTTCCTTCCTTCCTTCCTTCCTTCCTCTCTCCCTCCTTCTTTCCTTCCTTCCTTCCTTCCTCTCTCCCTCCTTCTTTCCTTCCTTCCTTTTCTCCTTCCTTCCTCTGTCCCTCCTTCCTTCCTTCCTTCCTCTCTCCCTCCTTCCTCTCTCCCTCCTGTCTTCCTTCCTTCCTTCCTCTCTCTCTCCCTCCTTCCTTCCTTCCTTCCTTCCTTCCTCTCTCCCTCCTTCTTTCCTTCCTTCCTTCCTTCCTCTCTCCCTCCTTCTTTCCTTCCTTCCTTTTCTCCTTCCTTCCTCTGTCCCTCCTTCCTTCCTTCCTTCCTCTCTCCTTCCTTCCTCTCTCCCTCCTGTCTTCCTTCCTTCCTTCCTCTCTCTCTCCCTCCTTCCTTCCTTCCTTCCTTCCTTCCTCTCTCCCTCCTTCTTTCCTTCCTTCCTTCCTTCCTCTCTCCCTCCTTCTTTCCTTCCTTCCTTTTCTCCTTCCTTCCTCTGTCCCTCCTTCTTTCCTTCCTTCCTTCCTCTCTCCCTCCTTCTTTCCTTCTTTCCTTTTCTCCTTCCTTCCTCTGTCCCTCCTTCTTTCCTTCCTTCCTTCCTCTCTCCCTCCTTCCTTCCTTCCTTCCTCTCTCCCCTCCTTCTTTCCTTCCTTCCTCTCTCCCTCCTTCTTTCCTTCCTTCATCCCTCCCTCCTTCCCTTCCTTCTTCCTCCTTTCCTTCCTCCCTCCCTCCTTTCCTTCCTTCTTCCTCCTTTCCTTCCTTCCTCCCCTCCCTCCCTCCTTCCTTCCTTCCCTCCTACCTTCCTTCTTCCTCCCTTGATTCATCTTCAAAAAATACTAAATTCATTATTTTATGATCCAGGAACCTTTAAAAATATATAAAAACAGGTCAAACTTACATTTACATATAAATAAATGTGTATCAGGAAGCTTTGAGTTATATATGAGATTATATTTTAATATATTAATATTATATTGATATCATGATGCAGCATACGTTTCTTCTTTTCCTGCTTTTAAAGATGAATTACAGTAAAATGATGTAATTTTATATTCACATTAATGATGATTATTTATCAAACGTCTTATTGTGTAAATAAAGTGTGACATCATTAATCATCATGTTTATAATTAACACTTTATATTTAAAACACTTTATGCTCCATTGTTAAGCATTCATTTAATGTTCATTGTGATTCAGACTGATGGGTTAATTTATTTATTAGAGTGTTTTTCTCTGTCTGCACTGATTAATAACCGAGGAAATTATAATCAGAGGAATTTCACAATAAAAGTCTTTAACCCTTAAACAGACCTTACTAGTTATGTCATGTGCACCTCAAGTAAGGAAGGAATGAAGGAAAGAAGGAAGGAAGGAAAGGACGGAAGAAGGAAGGAAAGGAGGAAGGAAGGGAAGCAAGGGAGGAAGAAGGAAGGAAAGGAAGGAGGGAGGGAGGAAGGAAAGGAGGGAATAAGAAAGGAACAGAGGGAGGAAGGGAAGGAAGGGAGGAATAAGGAAGGAAAGGAAGGAGGGAGGAAGGAAGGAAAGTAGGAAGGAGAGAAGAAGGAAGGAAAGGATGGAGGAAGGGAAGGAAGGGAGGGAGGAAGAAGGAAGGACAGATGAAGGAAGGAAGAAAGGACAGAAGGAGGGAACATTTACCCTAACAGCTGAACTTAGATCTGAGGAAGGAAGGAAGGAAGGACGGACAGATGAAGGAAGGAAGGAAGGAAGGACAGAGGAAGGAAGGAAGGACAGAGGAAGGAAGGAAGGACATAGGAAGGACCCGGGAGGTTAACAGGAAGGTTAAAGAGTCTGTATCTCCTGGTGCACGTTGCCTGTTTAAGGGTTAAATTTAATATTTTTTCAGTTTTCAGTTTTCAGTCCTAGTATCTGTGAACTTTGGCTCACATGAAGAAACGTCGGGTAAGATAAATGAATAAGTTGGTTTTACAGCTTTTAAATATATAAACAGGTTAAATTTAACTGATCAGCATCGAAACGGCTAAAACTACAAGAAGCTGAAATATTAAAGTTTAACAGAAACATGAAGAGTGAGCGCTCTCTTCCTGCTGCAGAGAAGATCTTTGGAGAAACTTTACAGGCGGAAAAATAAAGTTTATTATTTACCTGGAACTGTGCAGGTGAGGGTTCGGGTTCCTGGATGTGATGTCACTTCCTGTTGGGTGAAGGGTCAACAGGAAGTCATGTGAGAAACAGTTTTTATTAGTTTTTACATTTAAATTCACTCCGCAGTGATTCAAAGACTGTGATTTATTTTATTTTAAATTATTATTTTTAACACTTGTTTTATTTGTTTTATGCATCAAAATAAATATTTGTAACATTATAAATATATTTGAATATTTTTATTTTATTAAATTAATTTCATATCAACATAACAAAAAATATCAAAAACAATCCCCGTCATTTAAATATTCTTTATAGTGTATAAAAAAATAAAAACTTACTTTTTATTCATTTATTTATATTTATATTTAATCTATTTTTCCTCTTTTTCTTTATTTATGATCCAGAATCACTCGTTGCTTTTCTTCCTGAATGTTTTTATGTTTCTGGATCTATTGAGACTTTTATATTTCCTTTATATCTGAACTGTTTCATGTGTTCAATAAATAATAAAAAACATTTTCCTGTCATCTCTTCTCTGCTGCTCACTAATAAATCCACTAAATGACTAAAATAATAATAATAAAAGTTAAATCCAGGCTCAGTTTTCCAGTTTTTACTCATTTCATATTACTTCATCTTTTAGTTTAGTTTAACTTCCTGTCTGTTCTGACTGTTCCTTCCTTCCTCCCTTCCTTATTTCCTTTCTCCCTCCCTCCCTCCTTCCTTTTCTCCTCCATCCTTCATTCCTCTCTTCCTTCTTTCCTTCCTTCCTTCCCTCCTACCTTCCTTCCTTCCTTCCTTCTTTCCCTCCTACCTTCCTTTCTTCTTTCCTCCCTCCTTTCCTTGCTTCTTCCTCCCTTCCATCCTTCCTTCCTCCCTCCCTCCTTTCCTTCCTTCCTCCCTCCTTTCCTTCCATCCTTCCTTCCTCCCTCCCTCCTACCTTCCTTCCTTCCTTCCTTCTTTCCCTCCTACCTTCCTTTCTTCTTTCCTCCCTCCTTTCCTTCCTTCTTCCTCCCTTCCATCCTTCTTTACTCCCTCCCTTCCTTCCTTTTCTCCTCCATCCTTCCTTCCTCCCTCCCTCCTTTCCTTTCTTCTTCCTCCTTTCCTTCCTTCTTCCTCCCTTCCTACCTTCCTTCCTTCCTTCCTTCTTTCCCTCCTACCTTCCTTTCTTCTTTCCTCCCTCCTTTCCTTTCTTCTTCCTCCCTTCCATCCTTCTTTACTCCCTCCCTTCCTTCCTTTTCTCCTCCATCCTTCCTTCCTCCCTCCCTCCTTTCCTTCCTTCTTCCTCCCTTCCATCCTTCCTTCCTCATTTTTATTCCATCTTTCTTTATTTGCTTCTTTTTTTTTCTCCCTATAACAAATAAATACTGTTAAATATATGAAGTTGTTTCATCATTTGTCTTTTTTCATGTGTTTTATGAATTATAGAGCAAAAAAAAAACCTGAATAATGAAGAAAAAGAAAGAAAAAGAAAGAGAAAGTGGAAGTTTGATGCATGTTCAGATTATTTCCTTTTATTTAAACCTACGTGCAGTAAAAGCAGAAAGTGTGTTAAACATGTGAGCAGAGAGAAAAGCATGAGAGAGCTTTGCAGGTTGAATCCTGACGAGTGTTGTCTTCTCTTCCAGGCTGAGAATCAAAGAATCCGACCAACAGACAAACAGCCTCCAGTAGCTCGAGTGTTTCTTTGGCTGCTGGCTGCTGACGGCCGGGAGCTGCAGATGGCCGGCTCGTGCCCAGTCCGAAATATTCCACACAAGAAGTCTGGACCGGCTCCCGCTCGCCAACGGCCGGCTGCAAACACAATGACGAACGTCCAGTCACAAAGCGGAGCGAGGGAAGGGAGGGAAGGAGGGAAGGAGGGAAGAAGGAGAGAAGGAGCCTTTAACCCTCCACCTGCTGCAGACGCTCAGACGCTTCTTCATCTGCTCTCAATCCCTCTAAAAATAGCCGGAGGGGGAAGCAGAGCGTGTTTGTCTTTGAGTATTTTAGGTGATTTAACTTCTGAATCATGAATCAACAGCAGCGAGTTTTAATGCCGTCACATCTCAATTTAGACGTTGTTGAAAATTAGCACCAAAAAAATAAAAGAGGTAAACTTTTCTCTGTATGTTTTCCACCCAGGTTCCTCTCATAACGATCCTCTAACAGCAGAATAATGTCTTTAAATCATCTCAGTGTAGGTGTTGCTCTGGTTTGATTCTCTTTGTGTTTTTTGGATCGTCACATGGTGATTGTTCTGCTGCTCGTCGGGCTCGTCGCGTCCCCTCCTCTCATGGTGGGGGAGTCTGAGTTCTGACCCGAACAGACGCCGGCGCTCAGAGCCCAGCTTCCTCCAGATGATGTGGTCCGGCGGCGCGATGGTGGGAGTTTGGCCGGTTGGGCCGAGCGGGGCTGCGTGGGCGGAGGCCTGGATTTGGGCTTCCTGTTCTGGATGGACGGTTTGGGGGGGGGGGGGGTCAGTGATTGGTGGAGGGTCAACGAGCGCTGGCGGCTGAGTTTGGGACGAAGCCTCCGTGTGGGCGACTCGATCCGTGAAGATGTTTCTGGTTCTGATGATTCTATTGTCTGATGAAGCTTTGTTAGTCATTATCTGTAAATGCTGCTTTTAGTTTCAACTAGAAACTGTTGTCCTCGAGTCAAGGAAGAAAGGGAGGAAGGAAGGAAGGAAGGAAGGACAGAGGAAAGAAGGAAGGAAGGTGGGAGGGAGGAAAGAAGGAAGGAAGGTGGGAGGGAGTAAGAAAGGAAAAGAAGGAAGAAGGAAGGACAGAGGAAGGAAGGAAGGACAGAAGGAAGGCAGGACGGAGGAAAGAAGGAAGGAAGGTGGGAGGGAGGAAAGAAGGAAGGAAGGAAAGAAGGAAGGCAGGACGGAGGAAAGAAGGAAGGAAGGTGGGAGGGAGGAAAGAAGGAAGGAAGGTGGGAGGGAAGAAGAAAGGAAAAGAGGGAGGAAGGGAGGGAAAAAGGACAGAGGAAAGAAGAAAGGGAGAAATGTAGGGGGTAGGAAAGAAAGAGAGAAGGAGGGAGGAAGGAAGGAAAAGAGGGAAGGCAGGACGGAGGAATGAAGGAAGGAAGGAAGGACGGAGGAAAGAAGGAAGGAAGGTGGGAGGGAAGAAGAAAGGAAAAGAGGGAGGAAGGGAGGGAAAAAGGACAGAGGAAAGAAGGAAGGGAGAAAGGTAGGGGGTAGGAAAGAAAGGGAGGAAGGAAGGAAGGAAGGAAGGAAAGAAGGAAGGCAGGACGGAGGAAAGAAGGAAGGAAGGAAGGACGGAGGAAAGAAGGAAGGAAGGTGGGAGGGAAGAAGAAAGGAAAAGAAGGAGGAAGGGAGGGAAAAAGGACAGAGGAAAGAAGAAAGGGAGAAAGGTAGGGGGTAGGAAAGAAAGAGAGAAGGAGGGAGGAAGGAAGGAAAGGAGGGAAGGAAGGAAGGAAGGAAGGAAGAAAAGAAGAAAGAAAGAAATGGAGGAAGGAAAGAGAGAAGGAGGGAGGGAGGAAGGAAAGGAGGGAAGGAAGGAAGGAAGGACAGAGGAAAGAAGGAAGGAAGGTGGGAGGGAAGAAGAAAGGAAAAGAAGGAGGAAGGGAGGGAAAAAGGACAGAGGAAAGAAGGAAGGGAGAAAGGTAGGGGGGAGGAAAGAAAGAGAGAAGGAGGGAGGGAGGAAGGAAAGGAGGGAAGGAAAGAAGAAAGAAAGAAATGGAGGAAGGAAAGAGAGAAGGAGGGAGGAAGGAAGGAAAGGAGGGAAGGAAAGAAGAAAGAAAGAAATGGAGGAAGGAAAGAGAGAAGGAGGGAGGAAGGAAGGAAAGGAGGGAAGGAAGGAAGGAAAGAAGAAAGAAAGAAATGGAGGAAGGAAAGAGAGAAGGAGGGAGGGAGGCTGTGATACAGACAGTGATGATATAAATGGATAAACAGATATCTTTTCATGTCTTTTTATCTTCCGTCACTGAAAACGATTATTTCTGAAAACTATATGAAGACCAGAGTAGAGATTCGGGTAGTTGTGTCCGAGTTTGTTCAGGAGACGAGTTTTAAGTTCCTGAACGTCACAACATGCATCAACATCAGGTATGTGACCTTTGTTTAGGTTTTAACCAGGCGGGGAGCTCCGGTCCAACCAGGAAGTAACTTAGAGCTGCATTCTATCAAAAGGCCACCAGGGGGCGACCGTCTCTATACAAGTCAATGGAGAATTCACCAACTTCTCACTTGATTTCTAACCTCAGTAAACGTTTTCAAAATGTGTTTATGGTCTCAATCGCTAGTTTAAAGCCTTCTTCAATGCAGTATGATGTTCATTTGGGACATTTTGGCCTCCCTGATTTTATATGTGACGATAAAGCAGGGTATGCATTAGGGCGTGGCTACGTCCTGATTGACAGGTTGATTGACCAATGTCCTCGAGATCCAGCCCTCGTAACCATAGCAACCTCCCCGCTCCGCCCATGGCCCCGCCTCATGCCCATATAAAGTAGAATCCGTGTTTTTATTTTTCCCAGCATGCACCTGAAATTTTCAAGATGGCGCTGCCTAGATTAGAAACTATTGGCTTCTGAGCAGCAGTCCACAAACCAATGGGTGACGTCACGGATGTTACGTCTGTTTCTTTTATGAAAATGATCCGGTGTGATGATGTTATTATTGAAAACAAAGCAGGGAAATATATTAGTTTCTATAAATCCCCGGCTACATAAAACATGGCCTTAGTTTTACTGCCAAATCTTTTATTCTGATAAAAATAGTAAATGTAAAAACTTAAAGATGTATTTTACCCTTGGAGCCAAGCTAGCTGTCTCTTCTGTCTCATAAAGCAAATTCAAGTTTCCCCAAAACATTCAACTAAAACATTTCCTATCAGTCTTCAGTCTGATCTTCCTTTAGTCGCGTTTTCATAGATGAAATAAATAACTTGTATAACTTCTCCTCCTCTGGACTCGGCTATCGCTGGCGGAGGTAAAATGAACAGCTGGATGTTTTCAGGTGGTTTGTATGTCTGTACTACCTACCAGAGCAAAGAAAGAGGGAAAAATAAAAGAAAGAAAGAAAAGGAAACAAAATGAAGGAAGAACAGAAAGAAAGAAAAACAGAAATACAGAAATAATGAAAGCCTGGAAAGATTAAATGACTTTAAATCACATAAATAGAGATTATAAACAATATTTCTCTCTTAAATGTGGAATAATAGAAAGTAAGGACACAAGTGAAGAAATGTTAAACAATAGTTATGATGATGAATATGAGTTTTTCTGGCTCAGAGAGAAGTTGACCGGCTGCCTGGTTGGCCTCCGTCGCCTCGGTCGTCTCTATTAGTTGTTCATGAGGAGAAATGAACATATGGACGAGTGTAAACGCCTCCAGAGGGAATAAACTCTGAGATCTGCTGATGTGGAGAAAACCTCTCTGCTGCTTTTAACAAGATCCAGATATAATCCATCTCATCTCTTTATGTTCTCTTCTCTTTATGTTCTCATCTCTTCTCTTTATGTTCTCATCTCTTTATGTTCTCATCTCTTTATGTTCTCATCTCATCTCTTTATGTTCTCTTCTCTTTATGTTCTCATCTCTTTATGTTCTCATCTCATCTCTTTATGTTCTCATCTCTTTATGTTCTCATCTCATCTCTTTATGTTCTCATCTCATCTCTTTATGTTCTCTTCTCTTTATGTTCTCTTCTCTTTATGTTCTCTTCTCTTTATGTTCTCTTCTCTTTATGTTCTCTTCTCTTTATGTTCTCTTCTCTTTATGTTCTCTTCTCTTTATGTTCTCATCTCATCTCTTTATGTTCTCATCTCTTCTCTTTATGTTCTCATCTCTTCTCTTTATGTTCTCATCTCTTTATGTTCTCATCTCTTTATGTTCTCATCCTCCAGGTTCTTAGAAAATATATTTAACATGAGATTACAGCTGACACTCTGTTTGTACTTTAAAGATAAAAAACAAGATATAAACTAGACTGAAAAAGATGAAATAGTAGGAAGGTATTAAATAAAATGAATAAATAATAAATAAACAAGTATTACACAAGATCAATGTTTGTTTAAAGTTCGTATCAGCTGATGGTCTTTTCTTATTATTGTCATAAAACTATTAAAACATTAAATAATCTGTTTTAGTATTAACGCTGCAGTGAAGGAAACTTTAAGCTAACGTGATCTGAGTTTTTAAATAAAGACGACTCCTCAACATTCCTGTGTGCAGAGTCGCGTTAGCTTTCGTTAGCTTGTTGTGCTAACGGAACAGATCTGTTAGTCTTTGGAGTTACGTTAGCTTGTTGTGCTAATGTAACAAATCTCTGTTATTAGTCTTTGGAGTGACGTTAGCTTGTTGTGCTAATGTAACAAATCTGTTATTAGTCTTTGGAGTTATGTTAGCTTGTTGTGCTAACGTAACAAATCTGTTATTAGTCTTTGAAGTCTCGTTAGCTTGTTGTGCTAACGTAACAAATCTCTGTTATTAGTCTTTGGAGTCTCGTTAGCTTGTTGTGCTAATGTAACAAATCTATTAGTCTTTGGAGTTACGTTAGCTTGTTGCGCTAACGGAACAGATCTCTGTTATTAGTCTTTGGAGCTCCGTTAGCTTGTAGCGCTACATGTACTTTTATAATAATATAATTTAATATTTATCATTCTTTTGTGGTTACACCATTTGACATTTTCAGGAGCATTCAGTCTGACTTTTGGTAAAAAATGGTTTAAATGTGATTTAAATGATATAAAACCAACAAAAATACTAAATGTACATTTTAACAAACCTGATGCTGCTTTTAAATCTAGTTTAACTGATTTATGAATTCATCATCTTACCAACATTTATTATTACTGAGCCAAATATGATGTTGCTGCTTTCTGTCGGAATGAATCCTGATAAATGTCTGAGGACTAAACATCGACTCAACGGAAGAAACAAACAGATTCATTATTAAACTCAATGAGTGAAGAGTTCAGATCTGCTGTTCGAGTCATGAACCCAAAATAAAGTAAAACAACTAAAACAAACATTTCATATTAAATGAATAATGTGTTTATTCACCCTCCTGTCCCTGTTGGTGTTTCATCATCTAAAAACATTTTATGAGCTTGGATGATGAAATCAGTTCAGTTTACAACAAGTGAAGGCGGTTAGCAGTGTGTTGTGTGTGTGTGTCTGAACTAATCCTCCAGCATGAGGCTCTTTGTTACTGAAACGACTTCACATGTAGAGAAGTTAAAGATAATGACAGCAGCTCTCAGATCAGATGTTAACAGTCGCTGTGTTTCTGGCTAACCAGTCGCTGCGGTCGGTGTCCATGATAAACTGTAATTATTGATCTGAACAGATTTACTGCCGTCAGACGGAGGAAACCACAACCAGTCACAGATAAAGATCTTTATCTCAGTCTGTCAGATGATTCATGCTCCAGTGATTCACACTAACTCTCAGGAAACATAAAAACATCCAGATAACACTTCATTTACTGTCAGAGACTCTCCAGCTTCCCCTCAGAGGAAACCTGCAGGCTTCACAACTACAAACTCAAATATGAGATTCTGAGTTATGGATCCTAATCTTCTAGTTTCCTTTAGAGAAATGTTTTAGTGTTGAGATGATTCAATGATTTTGACATAATGAAGAAGAGAAGAAGAGAAAGCTAGTCTTACCTGCAGAGTTCAGAGTTCATCGTACAGGAAGTCCTCAGGTGTGAAGTCGCCATGACGACGCGGCGTGTCAGACTATAAAACATGAAACAGCCGTCAGGTGTTCAGCAGGTTAACTCTGCCTCCGTCTGACAAACACAACAACAAAAAGACTAAACTGAAATCCTGAATGTAAAGACTAGTTTATTAAAGTTAGCCTGTTAGCATGTTAGCCTGTTAGCATGACTCACATGTTCAGATTAATGCTAACATATCTGAACATTAAATACATTAAACATTATAAGCAACTAGACTAGCGCAGTAAAGTTAGCCTGATAGCCTGTTAGCATGGCTCAGATTAACTGCTACCATGTCTGAACATTAAATACATACAAACATAATAACCAGCTAGCTTCGCGCTGTGCAAACGTAGCAACATCTACCTGCAGTCCCTCTAAAGCTCACTGATTAATGTTTTATCTTGTTATGAACATTTCTGTATGAATAAATATTTAGTATCGCTGTGATGTGTTACAGAACAACCAGAACTATTAGAAAATGGTGATTAGGGCCGAGGGGGGTTAGGAAAAAAAAGTTGGAATATTATGAGAAAATAGTTGTATCGTTATGAAAAAACGATACAACTTTTATTCTCGTAATACTACAAGAAAAAAAGTCGTAACGTTATGAAAAGAAAATTTTATTTACGAGAAAAAAGTAACGTTATGAAAAAAAGTCATAATATTGCGAGAAAAAAGTATGAGAACGTGTTCAGTGGAAGAGGAGATGTCTGGTCGACTGTAAGGCTATCAGCTGTTTTTCCTCTTATGTTGGTCCTAATACACGTCGTAAATGAAGGATTAATTAAATACTAGGGCTGTCAAACGATTAATTTTTTAATCGAGATTAATCTCAGAATTTCCATAGTTAATCAATCACGGCTCTGCTGCGACTCCCACACTCCAAAATGGTCCTTTGGTGGAGCTGAGGCTGGCTTGGCTGCACCTGGGTGTTTAGCGTGGAGGTGCTAACTCAAACTCCACGTACTCCGGTGGTAGTTAAACTCCGTTTGACACAGGTTGCATTTTACTTTTGACTTGTCAACTGAAGCGTCTGGAAGTGTTTTAAAGTTAAACAAGCCGTTCAAAAGTCCAGTAGCTCTCTTACTTTCCATCAGCGCGGTAGGTTTACTGCAGGAGGCCACTTCAAAGCATAGCGCTACAGCTAGAGGAGCCGTCTACGGGGGAGTAGAAGGGACAAAAAGGCTTGACACATTAAAATGCCATTTAAAAAAATTAACTCGTTATGGATTGCATTAATCTAATCACGATTAACACGTTAACGCTGACAGCCCTAATGAATATACATATCTTTCGTTAACTTTAGTGAAATGATGTCATCCTCAGGGTTTTAAATGAACAGTAATTGTGTGAATGAGACTTTACTCGTCTACAGAAAGATGTGAGCAGTCTGTCTATAAAACATCGTTTAACGAGCTGCTGAGTTAAAAGAACAACGACGACGTGTTAGAGAGTAAAACCAGAAACACAATGAATGAGTGATAATGAAGATAAAAAGTGAATATTGTGTTTGTGGCTGATAGTTAAATGTCACTTTTTCTGTATCTTCAGCCTCTTCCAGACTAAATGATGAAGTGAGTGTGTTAATAATGAGAGTGATGATGATAATGAGCAGCTCCAGTTAGACGGAGAGTGTTTGCTCCTCGCTGCTGGAGCACGACTCCTCGGTGACTTCTTTGTTTTGGTTCTTGGACTTGAGCCTCCGTCAGACGGCTCCAGAGCCAGAGGAGAGGAGGGAGGGAGGGAGGGAGGGAGGGAGAGAGGGAGAGAGAGAGGGGGAGAGAGAGGGAGAGGAAGAGAGAGGAAGAGAGAGGGAGAGAGAGAGGGGGAGAGAGAGAGAGAGGAAGAGAGAGACAGAGAGAGGGGAAGAGAGAGAGAGAGAGGAAGAGAGAGAGGGAGAGAGAGAAAGGGAGGGAGAGGGGAAGAGAGAGAGGGAGGGAGGGAGAGAGAGAGAGAGGAAGAGAGAGAGGGAGAGAGGAAGAGAGAGAGGGAGGGAGAGAGAGAGAGAGGAAGAGAGAGAGGGAGAGAGGAAGAGAGAGAGGGATGGAGAGAGAGAGAGAGGAAGAGAGAGGGAGAGAGGGAGAGAGAGGGTGAAGGAAGAGAGAGGGAGAGGGGGAGAGAGAGAGAGAGAGAGAGAGGGAGGGAGGAAGAGCTGCACAGAGAAGTAGAGAGAGAAGCAAAGTGAGCGTTTAGCCGCTGGTGTGAATTGCCTTTCGCACCAGACAGATTTCTGATCTCATAAATGGCTCCAGCTCTGTTTCCTGGTGCAGCTCCTCGGCGGTGCACATGCTCCGGAGGCCTAATGAGGCAGCATTAGCCGGGGGAGCCGCGGTAATTAGAGCCAACGTCAGCGCCGAGGACAGATGGCACGCTAAGACAAGCCTCTCCACTTCACCTCTGTGTGTGTGTGTGTGTGTGTGTGTGTGTGTGTGTGTGTCCTGACAGAAGAAGAAGAAGAAGAAGAAGAAGAAGGCAAATGTGTCAGAAGAGAAAGACTGAGATTTTTTAAATGTGTGAGAGAAGAAGAGGAGGAAGATGTTTATGGGAAGATGAAAATAGAAGAAACACACACAGACAGCTGAGCTCCAGGAAACAGTCACATCATCATCTACTGCTACAAAATAAAATACCACATTATATAGTCACATCATCTACTGCTACAAAATAAAATACCACATTATATAAAATCACATCATCATCTACTGCTACAAAATAAAATACTACATTATATAAAATCACATCATCTACTGCTACAAAATAAAATACCACATTATATACTGACATCATCTACTGCTACAAAATAAAATACCACATTATATACTCACATCATCTACTGCTACAAAATAAAATACCACATTATATACTCACATCTACTGCTACAAAATAAAATACCACATTATATACTCACATCATCTACTGCTACAAAATAAAATACTACATTATATACTCACATCATCTACTGCTACAAAATAAAATACCACATTATATACTCACATCATCTACTGCTACAAAATAAAATACTATATTATATACTCACATCATCTACTGCTACAAAATAAAATACCACATTATATACTCACATCATCTACTGCTACAAAATAAAATACCACATTATATAAAATCACATCATCTACTGCTACAAAATAAAATACTACATTATATACTCACATCATCTACTGCTACAAAATAAAATACTACATTATATACTCACATCATCTACTGCTACAAAATAAAATACATTATATACTCACATCATCTACTGCTACAAAATAAAATACTACATTATATACTCACATCATCTACTGCTACAAAATAAAATACTACATTATATAAAATCACATCATCTACTGCTACAAAATAAAATACTACATTATATAAAATCACATCATCATCTACTGCTACAAAATAAAATACCACATTATATAGTCACATCATCTACTGCTACAAAATAAAATACCACATTATATAGTCACATCATCTACTGCTACAAAATAAAATACCACATTATATAGTCACATCATCTACTGCTACAAAATAAAATACTACATTATATAGTCACATCATCTACTGCTACAAAATAAAATACCACATTATATACTCACATCATCTACTGCTACAAAATAAAATACTACATTATATAAAATCACATCATCTACTGCTACAAAATAAAATACCACGTTATATACTCACATCATCTACTGCTACAAAATAAAATACCACATTATATACTCACATCATCTACTGCTACAAAATAAAATACTATATTATATACTCACATCATCTACTGCTACAAAATAAAATACCACATTATATAAAATCACATCATCTACTGCTACAAAATAAAATACCACATTATATAAAATCACATCATCTACTGCTACAAAATAAAATACTACATTATATACTCACATCATCTACTGCTACAAAATAAAATACCACATTATATACTCACATCATCTACTGCTACAAAATAAAATACCACATTATATACTCACATCATCTACTGCTACAAAATAAAATACCACATTATATACTCACATCATCTACTGCTACAAAATAAAATACCACATTAACCCTCCTGTTGTCCTCAGGTCAAGGAAGGACAGAAGGAAGGAGGAAAAGAAGAAGGAAGTAAGGAGAGAATGTAGGGAGGAAGGAAGGAGGGAAGGAAGAAGGGAAGGAAAGGAGTTAGGAGGGAGGAAGGAAGGACGGAAGGCAGGAAGGAAGGAAGGCAGGAAAGGAGGGAAGAAAAGGAGTTAGGAGGGAGGAAGTAAGGACGGAAGGCAGGAAGGAAGGAAGGAAAGGAGGGAAGAAAAGGAGTTAGGAGGGAGGAAGGAAGGAAGGCAGGAAGGAAGGAAGGCAGGAAAGGAGGGAAGAAAATGAGTTAGGAGGGAGGAAGGAAGGACGGAAGGCAGGAAGGAAGGAAGGAAAGGAGAGAAGAAAAGGAGTTAGGAGGGAGGAAGGAAGGAAGGCAGGAAGGAAAGAAGGAAGGAAGGAAAGAAAGAAAGAAAGGAGGAAGGAGGGAGGGAAGAAAGGAAGCAAGCAAGAAAGGATGGAAGGAGGAGGGAGCAAAGAAAGAGGGGAGGAGGGGAAGAAGGAAGGAAAAATTAAAGAAAGAGGGAGGAAGGAAGGAAAGAAGGAAGGAAGGAAGGAAGGAAGGAACAGTCAAAAGAGAGGTGGGGTCAATTTGACCCGTGAGGACGACAGAAGGGTTAAAAAAGGAGAAGCAATAAAAGATGATGGACTGATGGACAAAAGAAGAGAAAACAGATGATGGAGGTGAAAGTGTGTTAAAGAGAATGCAGAGAGATAAACAAGTAAAAGAAGAGATGAAGACAGAAAGAGTGGAAGGAATAAAGGAAGACAAAATGAGAGAGAGAGAGAGAGAGACAGAGAGAGAGAGAGAGACAGAGAGAGAGAGAGAGAGAGAGAGACAGAGAGAGACAGAGAGAGAGAGAGAGAGAGAGAGAGAGAGAGAGAGAGAGACAGAGAGAGACAGAGAGAGAGAGAGAGAGAGAGACAGAGAGAGAGAGAGAGAGAGAGAGAGAGAGAGAGAGACAGAGAGAGACAGAGAGAGAGAGAGAGAGAGAGAGAGAGAGAGAGAGAGACAGAGAGAGAGAGAGACAGAGAGAGAGAGAGAGAGAGAGAGATAGAGAGGTGGAGAGAGAGAGACAGAGAGACAGAGAGAGAGAGAGAGAGAGACAGAGAGAGAGAGAGAGAGGTGGAGAGTGAGAGTGTGTGGAGGAAGAATGATAAAAATAGAGGTGAGGAAGAGAGAAAGAGAGAGGATGATGATGACGATGATGAAAGAGGAGGAAGACTGAATGAAACAGAAATAGACAGAAGAGAGAGAGAAGATGTGACAGAAAGGAAGAAAAGAAGAGAAGAGAGGAGTGAAAGAAAGAGAGGAGTGACGGGAGGAGAAAGAGACCAACATGTCAGCTGTTTGTATTCAGTGATGAAGATCAGACAGTTTAAAGAGGAGTTATCATCGTTTAGCAGCTCTGCACCTGTCTGTCACACAGAGAGGAGAAGACTACGGCAGCCTGGTAGGGACAAATATACAGAGAGGAGAAGACTACGGCAGCCTGGTAGGGACAAATATACAGAGAGGAGAAGACTACGGCAGCCTGGTAGGGACAAATATACAGAGAGGAGAAGACTACGGCAGCCTGGTAGGGACAAATATACAGAGAGGAGAAGACTACGGCAGCCTGGTAGGGACAAATATACAGAGAGGAGGAGACTACGGCAGCCTGGTAGGGACAAATATAC
>NC_070585.1:33587694-33590194 GCF_027409825.1 Scomber japonicus | reverse complement strand
ACGAACATAAAATAAATATTAACGTCTATTATCGTTTTCATCATCTGATCTCAATCTGCAGATAAGTTGGGAAGACTTTTACCACGAGAGGTTAAAGACACTGAGACACAGAGAGGCTGTTAGTCTTAGAGCAGCAGCAGTTAGCTAGCTTACACGGGATCATCCCTATGTTCCCCGCTTTGTATGTGACCGGGGAACATAGGGATGATCCCGTCTACAGTTAGCCAGTTAGCTGTGTTAGCCGCCGAGTCAGCAGTCGAGTTAGCAGATGAGTTAGCCGCCGAGCTAGCAGCCGAGTTAGCAGATGAGTTAACCGCCGAGCTAGCAACTGAGTTAGCTACCGAGCTAACAGCGGAGTTAGCCGCCGAGCTAGCCGCGGTCGGGGAACATAGGACCCAGGGAACGCTCCCGTTTACACTACTTTATATACAGTTAGCTAGTTTATACTACTTTATATACAGTTAGCTAGTTTACACTACTTTATATACAGTTAGCTAGTTTACACTACTTTATATACAGTTAGCTAGTTTATACTACTTTATATACAGTTAGCTAGTTTACACTACTTTATATACAGTTAGCTAGTTTACACTACTTTATATACAGTTAGCTAGTTTATACTACTTTATATACAGTTAGCTAGTTTATACTACTTTATATACAGTTAGCTAGTTTATACTACTTTATATACAGTTAGCTAGTTTATACTACTTTATATACAGTTAGCTAGTTTACACTACTTTATATACAGTTAGCTAGTTTACGCTACTTTATATACAGTTAGCTAGTTTACACTACTTTATATACAGTTAGCTAGTTTATACTACTTTATATACAGTTAGCTAGTTTACACTACTTTATATACAGTTAGCTAGTTTATACTACTTTATATACAGTTAGCTAGTTTACTACTTTATATACAGTTAGCTAGTTTATACTACTTTATATACAGTTAGCTAGTTTATACTACTTTATATACAGTTAGCTAGTTTATACTACTTTATATACAGTTAGCTAGTTTATACTACTTTATATACAGTTAGCTAGTTTATACTACTTTATATACAGTTAGCTAGTTTATACTACTTTATATACAGTTAGCTAGTTTATACTACTTTATATACGGTTAGCTAGTTTAGTCCAGTGGTTCCCAACCTAGGGGTGGGGCCCCTCCAAAGAGTCAGCAGATAAATGTGAGTAGTACTTCTAACTGTACTACAGTAAAGTACTAGTACCTCTAACTGTACTACAGTAAAGTACTAGTAACCTCTAACTATACTACAGTAATCTAGTAGAGTAAAAGTATAAATAGTGAAATGATCAGTCATACACACAGATATGATCTTTTCCACCGAGCTGAAGTTGATCAGAGTGTGAGTGATGATGGAGCTGTGAGAGTGGAAATACCTCTGTGTGTGTGTGTGTGTGTGTGTGTGTGTGTGTGTGTGTGTGTGTGTGTGTGTGTGTGTCATAATTATGAGAGTGTGAGTATTTGTGTGTACTTGGAGGATGTGATTGGGAGCTAAATGGAGTCCATGTTGAGGGGGGTGAAAGTAGAGAGATGGGTGGAGTTTACACACACACACACACACACACACACACACACACACACACACACACACACGCACACACACACAGCAGCAGCAGCACGGAAAGCCCTGAGCAACAATCTGTGGTGACAACAACATGCTACCTTCATTATCAGCTCTCTCTCTCTCTCTCTCTCCCCACACCTTCATCTCTGCAGCCTGCTGAACAGCTGAGGTGTCAAAGCCAAACAAGGCGAGGAGGAGGAGGAGGAAGAGGAGGAGGAGGAGGAAGAGGGGGGGGGAGGAGGAGGAGGAGGAAGAAGAGGAGGAGGAGGAAGAAGAGGAGGAGGAGGAGGAGGAGGGGGAGGAAGAGGAGGAGGAAGAAGAGGAGGAGGAGGAGGAAGAGGAGGAGGATGAAGGAGGGTGGTGCTGTATCTGTGTGTGTGTGTGTATTTGTGTGTGTGTGTGTGTGTGTGTATTTGTGTGTGTATGTGTGTGTGTGTGTGGGGTGTGTGTGTGTGTGTGTGCGTGGGTAACTGTGTTGGGTTCGGTTCCCACCATCATCAGCAGTCCAGCAGGAACTGAACCAGAGCTGCAGAATTCATTTATATTTATTAATGATTATTTTTGATCATATCGATCATGAAGCTTCCTGTTGTGTTTTAACTCATTTTCAACCTTCATGTTTCCATCCAAACTTTCTGTTTATAAAACACAACACTAATGATTTAGTTAGAAACCATTAAAGTAAAAATAAAAGATCAAATAGAAGTGATGATGACTCAGAGTGTGCAGGTTATGTACTGGCTGCTGATTCGCTGAAATCTGTGAAAGGTGTTGATGGAAAGAGGAAGGGAGCAGAGCAGGGAGCAGTGTTCAGTCTACTCTAACTCTTAGTTTTACTTTTTCAGGTATTAGAAGCGCGGACCCCCTCCACACCCTGACTGAACAAGACCCCGAGGTACTTGAAC
>NC_070585.1:33572694-33582694 GCF_027409825.1 Scomber japonicus | reverse complement strand
CTGATCACTCAGCGTTAGCCTACCTTACTGATCACTCAGCGTTAGCCTACCTTACTGACCACACAGCGTTAGCCTACCTTACTGATCACTCAGCGTTAGCCTACCTTACTGATCACTCAGCGTTAGCCTACCTTACTGATCACTCAGCGTTAGCCTACCTTACGACCACTCGGCTAGCCTACCTTACTGATCCGCCCCCAGCTGCTGGACAGATAGTTTTTTCCTACCTTGATGGCCCCTGACAGCGGTGCCGATCGCACCATCGATATTTACGACTGACTACAACTGAGTACGGCTCGTCTCACCTCGATCCGTCTCTCTTCTTCATCTCCTGCTAATGACGGCGCTAACAGACGCTCGGCTCTCTCACCTTTCAGACACGCAGGATTATTTTAGCGTGTAAAGATTTCACAGTTTGATTCTCTGGCTGAAGATCTGCTGCAGTTTACTAATGAGACCAACACACTGGAAATATTCACCAACACACTGGGAATATTCACTAACACACTATTGCAGCTTTATGAGGGAAAATTTGAGGAATAACTGATGATGTCATAGTGATGTCATCAGTCCCCTCTACCATCTAAACCAGAGGAGTCAAGTTAATTTTGAAGGAAGGAAGGAAGGAAGGAAAAGAAGACATAAAGGAAGGAAGGAAGGAAAGGAAGGAAGGAAGGAAGGAAGGAAGCAAGGAAGGAAAAGAAGACAGGAAGGAAAAGAAGACAGAAAGGAAGGAAGGAAGGAAGGAAAAGAAGACAGAAAGGAAAAGAAGACAAAGGAAGGAAGGAAGGAAAAGAAGACATAAAGGAAGGAAGGATGGAAAAGAAGACAAAGGAAGGAAGGAAGAACGGAAGGAATGAAGGGAAGGAAAAGAAGATAAAAAGGAAGGAAGGATAGAAGACAGGAAGTAAAGCGGGCCGTATTGGAGCCCTCAGCGGGCCGGTTTCTGGCCCACGAGCCTCATGTTTGACCCTCTGCTCTGAACGGACACAGATCAGAGCAGCAGGATCAGAACCAGCAACCTTCATCGCTGCAGCGCCGCGTTCTTCTTCTTCATTTGAGAGGAAAACATATGTTCCTTCATCTGCTTCCTGTGATCTGAGACGACCGAAGACGTCTCGAGACGCTGACGATGATTTAAACCCAGCGGCCATCTGGCTTCCTGTTCCTGGAGCCTCTCTTGGCACCCGAGGGTGCAGAGAGGGGGGGGGGGGGGCAGAGGGGGGGGGGGCAGAGGGGGGGGGGGGGCAGAGAGGAGTCGCCCTCCTCTCGACACGATGAGACAAAAGAGTCTCTGAAGAGAAGAAAAGGACAACTGCTCCAACTGAAGATCAGAGAAACACTGAAAGATGAAAATATGAGTAAAAAAGGAGAAAAAGACTCAAAGATGTGAGAATATTATAAAGTAAAGAAACACAAAGATAAATAAAAGAAATTATAAGATTGAATTATACTAAGTCAGGTTTTTGCACAGAAAGATAAGACGGTTTGTTGTGGTGTGATTATTCCAGATGTGATGCTCAGAGTTTAGTGACAGTAAATGTTTCTGTGATGAAGATTAAAGTTTTAAGACCGTGTAAAGTTGATTCAGACATTTTTTCTAAACACATTAAATTTGGCAGGGTGTTTAATGTCTAACTCACATATTTATTCTTACTTTACACGATACTTTGGTCTCACCTCTCAGAGTTATTATAGTCTGAAATGTTCATTAGTTTTTATTCCAGTTTAGTTTTAGAGTTTAACGAGTGATGAAGTAGTTTTAGTGTTTCTGTAGTTGTAGTCTTAGTTTTCTTGTTTCAGGTTTTAAGAGGAAAGTCTTGATTAGTAGAAACTGTGAAGGATGAAATGATGCTGTAAACACTGTGTTTGGTACTAACCGTTATCTCAGCAAGTCACACTGATACGGTTACCATGGAGACACTGAACACTATACAGTCACCATGGAGACACTGAACACTATACCGTCACCATGGAGACGATGAACACTATACAGTCACCATGGAGACAGTGAACACTATACAGTCACCATGGAGACAATGAACACTATACAGTCACCATGGAGACAATGAACACTATACAGTCACCATGGAGACACTGAACACTATACAGTCACCATGGAGACGATGAACACTATACAGTCACCATGGAGACGATGAACACTATACAGTCACCATGGAGACAATGAACACTATACCGTCACCATGGAGACAATGAACACTATACCGTCACCATGGAGACGATGAACACTATACAGTAACCATGGAGACGATGAACACTATACAGTTACCATGGAGACGATGAACACTATACAGTCACCATGGAGACGATGAACACTATACAGTTACCATGGAAATGATGAACACTATACAGTCACCATGGAGACAATGAACACTATACAGTCACCATGGAGACAATGAACACTATATAGTTACCATGGAGACAATGAAAAGAAAACTACAACTAACATCATCTTACCTGCTGGTCACTTTAGTTTTACTTAGTTTTGATTTGTTCATTCTAGTTTTTATCTGGTTTTCCTTTTTTATTCCAGTTCACTAAATTATTTTTCACTGCTCGACACTAAGCCTCCTCTCTAACACACTCGGGGGGGGGGGGGGGGTTTCTGGATTGAAGGATTTGGCAGACTTTAGTCTTTGAGAGTTTGGCGGAAATGGGAGGACAGGTTCATCAAAGCCCCCCCCCCCCGCCCCTCTTCCCCCCCAACCCTAACCCTAACCCCCCCTCCTTCCCCCCCCCGAACAGGAGCCGCCATAATGAGGCTGAAAGAGCGGGGAGGAGCAACTGTCGGCCTTCGTCCCGCCGCCAAACAGACGTGACATGAAACCTTCATCAGAGCTTTCTGTGTCTGCAGGTCGGCTTCATTCAGGAGACAGTTGGCTGCTGCTGGAACCAATCCACTCCTCCATCGCCTGCCCCCCCCCCCACCCCCAGGTTCCCTCCCAGGTTCCCGCCGCAAACCCCCCCATGACCCGAGGAATGTGAGCTCACCTTAGCGGAGGAAGTGATCAGCTCAAGCCTTTTCTGCTAATTGAGGAGAAAATAATACGGAGCGCGCCCCCCGACAAATGAGAGAGGTGTTTAGAGAGGGGGGGGGGTGTGGGGGGGGGGCTCATTGTGTCAGAGCTACACCAAGGGGATCAGCAACAAGGAGGAGGAGGAGCAGGAGGAAGGGAGGGGGGGGTCTTCAAATCCAAAAGGAACAAAGTGGGATTACTTGGTTCCCAGCAGCATGAGGCGACTCCTCATCACGTCATCACAACGAGCGGCGGCGGCGTCGTGAAGAGACCAACGACACAAAGAGGATTAGTAACGCTGATAGCTGAGAGTTTAACTTCCTGCTCAGGACCCGATTCATGAACACCAAACTACAGTCACAACATCTTGAAGGATTTAGACCAAAAAATTAAAGATTTGTTTAATGTTCTTCTTCTTTCTGCTGCAGCTCTGAGGTCAGATTAAAGCTTGACCTTTGACCTTCTTCTGGATGACGTCATGTTTTATGAGTTTGTTGTTTATACAGATAGAAGAAGAAGAAGAAGAAGAAGAAGAAGAAGAAGAAGAAGAAGAAGAAGAAGAAGAACAGTTAGAGGTACTAGTACTTTACTGCAGTACAGTTAGAGGTACTAGTACTTTACTGTAGTACAGTTAGAGGTACTAGTACTTTACTGTAGTACAGTTAGAGGTACTAGTACTTTACTGCAGTACAGTTAGAGGTACTAGTACTTTACTGTAGTACAGTTAGAGGTACTAGTACTTTACTGCAGTACAGTTAGAGGTACTAGTACTTTACTGTAGTACAGTTAGAGGTACTAGTACTTTACTGCAGTACAGTTAGAGGTACTAGTACTTTACTGTAGTACAGTTAGAGGTACTTGTACTTTACTGTAGTACAGTTAGAGGTACTAGTACTTTACTGTAGTACAGTTAGAGGTACTAGTACTTTACTGCAGTACAGTTAGAGGTACTTGTACTTTACTGTAGTACAGTTAGAGGTACTAGTACTTTACTGCAGTACAGTTAGAGGTACTAGTACTTTACTGCAGTACAGTTAGAGGTACTAGTACTTTACTGTAGTATTTCCATGTGATGCTACTTTCTACTCCACAGCTTTAGTTACTTTTCAGATGCAGATTTGACTCAATGGAAAATATAACAAGCTTTTAAAATACAACACATTGTTAAAGATGAAACCAGTCAGCAGTGTGTAGTCGGCTCATGTTTCAGATGTCTATGAGTTGTTAACAGCTCATAATACTGCAGTACTTTTACTGTAATACTGCATACTACATCACTATAATACTGCAGTACTTTTACTGTAATACTGCATACTACATCACTATAATACTGCAGTACTTTTACTGTAATACTGCATACTACATCACTATAATACTGCAGTACTTTTACTGTAATACTGCATACTACATCACTATAATACTGCAGTACTTTTACTGTAATACTGCATACTACATCACTATAATACTGCAGTACTTTTACTGTAATACTGCAGTACTTTTACTGTAATACTGCATACTACACCACTATAATACTGCAGTACTTTTACTGTAATACTGCATACTACATCACTATAATACTGCAGTACTTGTACTGTAATACTGCATACTACATCACTATAATACTGCAGTACTTTTACTGTAATACTGCATACTACATCACTCATAATACTGCAGTACTTTTACTGTAATACTGCATACTACATCACTATAATACTGCAGTACTTTTACTGTAATACTGCATACTACATCACTATAATACTGCAGTACTTTTACTGTAATACTGCATACTACATCACTATAATACTGCAGTACTTTTACTGTAATACTACATACTACATCACTATAATACTGCAGTACTTTTACTGTAATACTGCATACTACATCACTATAATACTGCAGTACTTTTACTGTAATACTGCATACTACATCACTATAATACTGCAGTACTTTTACTGTAATACTGCATACTACATCACTATAATACTGCAGTACTTTTACTGTAATACTGCATACTACATCACTATAATACTGCAGTACTTGTATGTAATACTTTAACTACACTGAGCTGCTTCTAGTTTGCTTATTATGAAGTTTTACTCTCTAAATAAATGAAGTCCTTAATTTAAGGGGTTTAAGGGGGGGGGGGTGCTGCTGTTGAGACGTTTTGTGTTCAATCAGCCGTCAGGACGCCGGCGTGTGATTCGTTCCCGCGTCCTCCTCCACTCGCCCCCCCACCCTGAGCTCATTTCAGCCCACCACTCTGCAGAGAAAGCAACCGTGCCTAATGTCCCACTTGAGCCCCCATAGTCGCAGGCTGTAATTAAAGGGTGATTAAGAGGCTGGAGCTTGATGAATGGGAGCCTAAATAGTCTAAATACCCCATGCTGCTCTGCTGTTGGACACAGCCAGGAACACTTAATTGATTCGGGCTAATCAGCGGTCAGAATTAAAACAGTCACAGTTGTCTGGGAGAGACGAGAGAAGTGGAGGGGGGGGGGGGGGGGCTGAAGGAGGGGGGCTGGTAAAAAGTGAGAGGAAATGAGAGGAGGAGGAGAACAGAAGGTTGAGGCGAAAAGAAAAGAGAAGGAGGAGGAGAAGTGAGGATGTGTGTTATTGTGGAGGGAAGACGAAGCAGCTCGGCAGAAGGCGTCTTGTAATATCCTGCATAAATTAGGACACACACACACACACACACACACACACACACACACACACACACACACACACACACTGGCGGACATTAAAGGAACAGTTTGTCGGACAATTAGGTGATATGGAGACTCATTAGCATGGAACGTGACGGCCAATTACACGTCCGACTTTGGCATCGTGACGACTCTTCAGCTTCAAGTTACACTTAAAGGGAAATTCTGTGGCTTTTTTTTTTTTTTAAAGGGTTTTATTTTTAGGTTTTATTTTTGTATTTTTAGAAATGTTTTACTCACTGAATGAACTGCGGAGGTCTGGCGGGAACACGAGCCATCAGACGGTTTAAACTTCAGACCAGGATCAGTTTCATTCTGCAGGATTCAACAGAGAAGTCAGAGAAGTCCTTTTTAAATCATTTAATAGATTTAATGGTTTATTTGTGTTTACAGCTTTATGATCTGGAGCCACTAATCTACTATTAGCAGCATCACCATGACGACTGATGCTAAACAACCAACCAGGTTAACTTAAGAGATCACTGGAAGAAAAAAAGAGTCCTGAGTTTATAATAAAGTGAAAAAGTAAAACAGAGGACTTTATATGTTGATTGTAAATATGAAATAGTTTTAGACTTCCTGTTTCTGCTCTGAGATTTTATGACACTAAGCACATAATGATGGTTTGATGAGTAACAGCTGACAGTCTGACTGCATCATTATGTGACTGTGATGAAACCTGGAAATGAAATGAAAGCTTCTATTAGAGAAATATAACACGCTCACTAAGGCTGAGCAATAAATCTGTATTATCATCTTAAGTTTTGAATATTGTAATATCATGATATGGAATAAGTATCTTTTCCTGCTTTTAAAGTCTGAATTACAGTAATAATGTTCTATTATCTGCTTTTATCCACTTAGTCATTATATCCACATTACTGATGATCATTTATAAAAATCTCATTACATACATATTTTGTTAAAGCACCAATAACCACCCCTAAAATATTAACATGGAGGTATTTGTTTCTGCCCACACGGCTCAGTCCTAGCAGTCTCTCTGTGCTTCAGCAGCACAAACCTTCAGATTCAGATTCAGATTCAGAGTAATTATAATAATTCTCCTTCATCTAACAAACGATGACAAACTACAACACAGAGCTGCTCAAACCCTGAGGGAAGCTAACCCTGACCCTGAACCTGACACCTGATCATGAAGACGAGGTAATGATCTCACAGTTAGACCCAGAGCAGTTTGCATGCAGAGGGTTACTGGGGATTTCCACCGGGTCCGTCAGCGCTACGGTTTAGCTCCGTCCTCTGCTCGGTGTTAACTCACACCAGGAGCGTTACAGCAGCGGAGCTCTGGGAGAGAAAGCTGCCTTTTAAAATGAAGTTGCACTGTTAATACAGTAATTACAGCAGCACAAACAAATCCTAACGAGAGCCTTTAGTCTACCGTAATTACTGTAGTAGCTAGTCTACCGTAATTACTGTAGTAGCTAGTCTACTGTAATTACTGTGGTAGCTAGTCTACTGTAATTACTGTAGTAGCTAGTCTACCGTAATTACTGTAGTAGCTAGCCTACTGTAATTACTGTAGTAGCTAGTCTACCGTAATTACTGTAGTAGCTAGTCTACTGTAATTACTGTAGGAGCTAGTCTACCATAATTACTGTAGTAGCTAGTCTACCGTAATTACTGTAGTAGCTAGTCTACCGTAATTACTGTAGTAGCTAGTCTACCGTAATTACTGTAGTAGCTAGTCTACCGTAATTACTGTAGTAGCTAGTCTACCGTAATTACTGTAGTAGCTAGTCTACCGTAATTACTGTAGTAGCTAGTCTACCATAATTACTGTAGTAGCAGCACAACTAAACGGCCCGATTTTGTTCATTTGGTAATTTTCTTAGATGTTTGTGCTGATGTCATGTGTCAGTAGCTACGTAGCTAGATGGAGTCTTTATCTGTTTTATTCCTGTTTGTTGCTGAAATACGATCGGGAGGCTACACGGGTTGTTTTATTTTGAAAAACGGAAGTTTTATTATTATGCCGATTCAGTGTCAGTGTCTGTTGAGCTTGTCGCGAGTTGGAAACGGCTCCGTCAAAAATAGAAATGCTACCTATTGATAGCGCTGCGGTGCGGGAGCCGCTGCTGAGACGTTGCTGACATGCTGCTGAAACGTTCCCGGTGGAGATACTCTCATTGATTATAGTGTTACTGATCAGCTCCGGTGACCGCGGCGCAGCTGTAACGCGCCGCTGCCGGACTCAGTGGAAATTGGGCTTTAGGGTTAGAGACATTAGTCATATAATAAACAGAATCAGTAAACATCTGGAGAAGCTGAAGGCCTGAATCAGACGACTCTGAGTCAGATTCATCATTATCCTGCTGAGACTCGAGCTTTTATAAATGTCTCCTGATGAGTAGAAACACTGAGCATCGTCTTTGAACAGGACGTCGTTTTTAAATAAATAAATCCTCATATAGGGGACAATAGGTTTATTTACTGTATAACACAATTAATCCACCCGTGTGTAAAACTATTTCCTTACATTTACACCACTGATAATAAAGTCTTCAAACGACTTCTTGATTAGCAGAGTCGTAGTTTGTTGTTTTCGCAAAAATTGGTCAAATTTGTATCATACTACAAACTTTATTAGCATAAATAAACTAAATGTTGCCTACTGTCTCATTTTCACACTGATTTTTATACTGTAATGTGCTCTTGCGACCACTAGGTGGCAGAGAAACGTGTACGAACGAGGACGACGGGTCAAAGTTCAGCAGAATGAAGTTTAAGGTCCAGCAAACCTAAAATGTGACGTTCCCTCATGAGGACGCAGGAGGTTAAATGGTTCCAGTCATTCTTTACCAAACACACCAGAATAAAACATAAGGGTTTGGTCCGTATCCGTAAGCTTTATGGAAACGTGCAGAAATACGGACGAAATGAACGCAGAGCACGGACAGAAGGCTCCGTCTGTATTTAACGTTGAGCATAAATGAGCCTTATGTCCTACCATCCAGAACTTACTGTGCTGTTAAACAACATGAACAACAGAGGAGACGGTGTTTGACCCTAAATCTCTTGGTGTTCGCTCATCACTGACCAGAGCTGAGTACATGTGGACTCCTGCAGCCGATACCTGCCGTCCACATGGATCACTAACTAGTGTGAGATGATAACCTGCAGCATGAACCAGGTAGTCCATGTAGCAGTGGACAAGAAGGAAAAACCTTAGACCCTAAAAAACAGGCTGAAAACCTTAAAACCAAATGTTCTTCCAAGAAAACCTGAACGTCTTTAAGTTCAATAGATGCAGAAATGTCAAAAACAAGTCAGCCACACTCTGAACCTGACGCTGCTTTATCGCCTGTTTAACCCTCAAAGTTAACTGAACTAACATCCTGCTGAGCTGAAGCCCGAACCCGAACCCTGAGACCATGAACTCCTCCATCAGCTGTTTACTGAGGTCACACAGTCTGACCGGTGGAGTCGCCCCCTGCTGGCCGTTAGAGAGAATGCAGCTTTAAGTCACGTTTCAGACCTGGAGACCCTAATACTCCATACCAATACCTACTCATAGATTATATAATGTTTTATATAATAACTCTATATAATACATGTATGGAGCCTCCTGCTTACATTACAGCCTGTCAGGAAAGAGAGGGGGACGGCTTTTAATGTGACACATCTGTTCAGGAAGCATTTCATTTATGAGTTTTTCATTTCATAACATGGAGAACAAAATAGACAGAGAGACACAACAAAACATAACATACTAAGAAAATGGAGAAGAACAACCCCCCCCCCCCCACCCCGCACTGCCAGCTCACAGTAAAAATACACATCATGTCAATCCGTAGGTGAATTTAGCATCAGGGGTTAAGTCCATATAACTAAGACAGAGAGGACAAAGAAGGTTAGGGGAAAAGAAAGTTAACCAAGTGGATTACAGCACATTACAATACAGAATAAAACAATATAGTCCAACTGAATTAGGTCCCAGTGAGACACTTCTCATTCCTTTTTTTTTTTTTTTTAACACAGGTATAGTAGAGAGAGACAGGAAACAGGAGGCAGAGAGAGGAGGGAATGACATGCAGGATAAGACCACTTGGTCTTGCTGTAGCCTCAATACATGGGGCGGGTTGCTCTACCCACTGAGCTACACACCGCCACCGCCACTTCTTAATATGGTCAGTAAAGGGTCCCAGACTTTAAGAAACTCGGGCTGGGAATTAGACAAGATACAGACAGGAGATGATGTCATTCAGCCATCTTTTAAAGCAGGAGAGGGGAGGG
>NC_070585.1:33557694-33567694 GCF_027409825.1 Scomber japonicus | reverse complement strand
TAGAAGTATGTAGTATGTAGTATAGAAGCATGTAGTATAGAAGTATGTAGTATGTAGTATAGAAGTGTGTAGTATAGAAGTGTGTAGTATGTAGTATAGAAGTGTGTAGTATAGAAGTATGTAGTATGTAGTATAGAAGTATGTAGTATGTAGTATAGAAGTGTGTAGTATAGAAGTGTGTAGTATGTAGTATAGAAGTATAGAAGTATGTAGTATAGAAGTATGTAGTATGTAGTATAGAAGTGTGTAGTATAGAAGTATGTAGTATGTAGTATAGAAGTATGTAGTATAGAAGTATGTAGTATGTAGTATAGAAGTATGTAGTATAGAAGTATGTAGTATGTAGTATAGAAGTATGTAGTATGTAGTATAGAAGTGTGTAGTATAGAAGTGTGTAGTATGTAGTACAGAAGTATGTAGTATAGAAGTATAGAAGTATGTAGTATAGAAGTATAGAAGTATGTAGTATGTAGTATAGAAGTATGTAGTATGTAGTATAGAAGTGTGTAGTATAGAAGTGTGTAGTATGTAGTATAGAAGTATAGAAGTATGTAGTATAGAAGTATAGAAGTATGTAGTATGTAGTATAGAAGTATGTAGTATAGAAGTATGTAGTATGTAGTATGTAGTATAGAAGTATGTAGTATAGAAGTATGTAGTATAGAAGTATGTAGTATGTAGTATAGAAGTATGTAGTATAGAAGTATGTAGTATGTAGTATAGAAGTATGTAGTATAGAAGTATGTAGTATGTAGTATAGAAGTATGTAGTATAGAAGTATGTAGTATAGAAGTATGTAGTATGTAGTATAGAAGTATGTAGTATGTAGTATAGAAGTATGTAGTATAGAAGTATGTAGTATGTAGTATGTAGTATAGAAGTATGTAGTATAGAAGTATGTAGTATAGAAGTATGTAGTATAGAAGTATGTAGTATGTAGTATAGAAGTATGTAGTATAGAAGTATGTAGTATAGAAGTATGTAGTATGTAGTATAGAAGTATAGAAGTATGTAGTATAGAAGTATAGAAGTATGTAGTATGTAGTATAGAAGTATGTAGTATAGAAGTATGTAGTATGTAGTATAGAAGTATGTAGTATAGAAGTATGTAGTATAGAAGTATGTAGTATGTAGTATAGAAGTATGTAGTATGTAGTATAGAAGTATGTAGTATAGAAGTATGTAGTATAGAAGTATGTAGTATAGAAGTATGTAGTATGTAGTATAGAAGTATGTAGTATAGAAGTATGTAGTATAGAAGTATGTAGTATAGAAGTATGAAGTATGTAGTATAGAAGTATGTAGTATGTAGTATAGAAGTATGTAGTATGGAAGTATGTAGTATGTAGTATAGAAGTATGTAGTATGTAGTATGTAGTATAGAAGTATGTAGTATAGAAGTATAGAAGTGTATAGTATAGAAGTATGTAGTATGGAAGTATGTAGTATGTAGTATAGAAGTATGTAGTATAGAAGTATGTAGTATGTAGTATAGAAGTATGTAGTATAGAAGTGTGTAGTATGGAAGTATGTAGTATAGAAGTATGTAGTATAGAAGTGTGTAGTATAGAAGTATGTAGTATGTAGTATAGTAGTATGTAGTATAGAAGTATAGTATGTAGTATAGTAGTATGTAGTATAGAAGTATAGTATGTAGTATAGAAGTGTGTAGTATGGAAGTATGTAGTATAGAAGTATGTAGTATGTAGTATAGTAGTATGTAGTATAGAAGTATAGTATGTAGTATAGAAGTATGTAGTATGAAGTATAGAAGTATGTATTATAGAAGTATGTAGTATAGAAGTGTGTAGTATAGAAGTATGTAGTATAGAAGTGTGTAGTATAGAAGTATAGTAGTATGTAGTATAGAAGTATGTAGTATGTAGTATAGAAGTATGCAGTATAGAAGTATGTAGTATAGAAGTATGTAGTATAGAAGTGTGTAGTATAGAAGTATGTAGTATGTAGTATAGAAGTATGTAGTATGTAGTATAGAAGTATAGAAGTATGTAATATGTAGTATAGAAGTATGTAGTATGAAGTGTGTATTATGCAGCCCATGACTTCTGCTTACGTAAAGGCGGTCCGGGACACATTCAGTTCACACCGCTACCAGCAGGGGGCGCTTACGATCCGATCACCTAAGAGTCATTTTAACGGCAGCAGGTATGAAGACGGTCGCTGATTCATCATAATCCAGTTTGGCTGCTGGGTCGAGTCCAGAGAGCTGTTAGTGTTTACATACCACGGAGCTGCGTGACTGACGTGTTGGCATGTAGCTTCATCTGCTAAAAGGACTTTAAACACACAAACACACAAAGTGAAGTGACGGGGAGAATGCATTTCACATAACCGACAGAGGAAAGCAGTTATCCAAAGATTGGAACAAAAAACAATATGAAAAATGAACAAGAATAAAAATGTGTGAAGTCCAGCTGGTGCCCCCTACAGGCTGCAACGCTCATTACACCCCAAAGGTCACACCGCAGCATTTAGTGGTTAAGTCATTAAACTGGGTTAGAGTTAGAGTTAGAGTTAGAGTTAGAGTTAGAGTCAGAGTTAGAGTTAGAGTTAGAGTCAGAGTTAGAGTCAGGGTTAGAGTTAGAGTTAGAGTTAGAGTTAGAGTTAGAGTCAGAGTTAGAGTTAGAGTCAGAGTTAGAGTTAGAGTTAGAGTTAGAGTTAGAGTCAGAGTTAGAGTTAGAGTTAGAGTCAGAGTTAGAGTTAGAGTTAGAGTCAGAGTTAGAGTCAGGGTTAGAGTTAGAGTTAGAGTTAGAGTCAGAGTTAGAGTTAGAGTTAGAGTCAGAGTTAGAGTCAGGGTTAGAGTTAGAGTTAGAGTTAGAGTTAGAGTTAGAGTTAGAGTTAGAGTTAGAGTTAGAGTCAGAGTTAGAGTTAGAGTTAGAGTCAGAGTTAGAGTTAGAGTCAGAGTTAGAGTTAGAGTTAGAGTTAGAGTTAGAGTTAGAGTTAGAGTTAGAGTCAGAGTTAGAGTTAGAGTTAGAGTCAGAGTTAGAGTTAGAGTTAGAGTTAGAGTTAGAGTCAGAGTTAGAGTTAGAGTTAGAGTCAGAGTTAGAGTTAGAGTTAGAGTCAGAGTTAGAGTCAGGGTTAGAGTTAGAGTTAGAGTTAGAGTCAGAGTTAGAGTTAGAGTTAGAGTCAGAGTTAGAGTCAGGGTTAGAGTTAGAGTTAGAGTTAGAGTTAGAGTTAGAGTTAGAGTTAGAGTTAGAGTTAGAGTCAGAGTTAGAGTTAGAGTTAGAGTCAGAGTTAGAGTTAGAGTTAGAGTTAGAGTTAGAGTCAGAGTTAGAGTTAGAGTTAGAGTCAGAGTTAGAGTTAGAGTTAGAGTCAGAGTTAGAGTCAGGGTTAGGGTTAGAGTTAGGGTTAGGCTGATATGTGGCTGCGTGTCAGGGCTCGTTTCAGACACTAGCTTCATCTTTATGGTGGAAATTGGTTCTGCTTCATATCGACTTTAATAAAACACAAACTGTCTTTAACCTCCTGAGACTCGAGCTTTTGGTTGATAAGCATTTTTAATTTCCTCCAGATATTTGGGATTAGTAGAACGTGATAAAACTAAGCATTGTCGTCATATGGGTTTATTTTACTGTATAACAATTAATTCACCAGTTTATCTATTTCTTACATTTACATCTTCTCTTTGCATGAATAATAATAATAATAATAAAGTCTGAATGTCATTAAACTTCATGATTAGCAGTCGTAGCTTGTTGTTGAAACTTGTCAAACTACAAACCTTATTTAAACATAAATAAACAAGTTTCAACCATTAAATTTGATACGGTTTTGTACCTGATCCACTTTTTCTGTAATGTGCTTTTTCTACCACTAGGTGGCATAAAACAGTGTTCAGCAGAATGAAGCATAAAGTCCCATGTGAGGAGACAGAGCTGCTGTTATGAGACAGGAGTTAATTATACAAATACATAATAAACTGCTTTTACCAGATAGAAACAAAGATAACTGAGTTAAAGCTAATTTGGTGAATTATTGAAGCTCTATAACTACGACTATTTTCAAAAAGCTATAAAGAACCACATCACATCGTAATAATAAATAAAAAGACATTTTTATATCAAACAGCTGCTGAACTAGTTTATAGTGTTTCTCACCACGTTTAACAGAATAATGTTGCTTCTAGCTTCATTAGAAACAGTAACCATGGTAACGGGTTTAAACTAGCTTATTTAACAGTGAGATAACTTCGCTAACGTGCTTCATGTTACCGTTTGATGGTCAACTTTAAAACCCTGACAGTGTACCGCTGTAAAGAGCCACATTACATCATAATAACAACATTACTCAGCGTTCACTTGTAATCGTCTGTAGTGTAGTGATACTTTAATAAAGCTGTAGTGTTGCTGAACAGTTGCTTATAGCTTCACTACTTACAGAAATAAATCTAACTGACTTATTTGAATGTTTTTGTCTTATTTTAAGGCTGTTGAAGCTTTGTGACTGCTGCCAGCTACAGGAAGTCTACAGCTACAACATCTGAGTTTCTGAGACAAACAAACTGAACTGCTGTAAAGAGCCACATTAAATATTAATAAGAGATCATCATTAAACAGTCACAGCTTGTAATACATGATGTGTTCGGCTTTTCTGTGTCGTTTATAGTGTAGCTCACTACTTTTTGTGTAGTGTTGCTGTGGATTATTGACTCACGCTGACTGGCTTCAACTGGAGCAGACGGCTGCTGATTAACAACCTTTCAGCATGTTATTCACCAGTTAAAGAGAATTAAAGCAACTGTTTGGATATAAGAAGTGTTTCAGTTTAACTCGTCCATGCACTCAGAAAGAACTCTTGTTTAAAAGCAATATAATACAGAGTCTCTAATATGTTTTAATAAAAGTTTAGAACCAATGAGGAGTGAATGAGTCTGTAAAACATCACATTTAGGCTCAGTGAGGAAATAAATCCATGTTTATGTTGAAATGGCCTCAAGAGGAAAAGCAAAGGAATGATTTCTTGGTGTGACCTAGAAAGGGTTAATAAGGATAGTTATGCTCCAGTTCAGCAACTCACACAAATAACTAGATATCCTGCAGACAGTAAACCAGCAGAGTAGTTAAAGTTATAAAGAGATTATTTGGTTACAACTACAGAAACAGTTTCATTCATTGTGATTTGGCTTGTTGATCAGAGCAGAATGAAGGTTGAAGATGTCCAAAACTACAACCCAAAGAAATCACATATAATATAGTTAGATTACTTATTATTACGGATCTATAAGCTTTTACATTTCCACAGTAACCGTCCCAACGCTTCCTGCCAGACACAGTAGCTCAACTCGTCACATCGAGCTTCCACAAAGGACACAGACACACAGCTAATGTATCTATGAATCATAAATCCAGCGCGGCAGACTGACAGTGCAGGTAATGGCAAGTCATTTACAACATTTATATCTGATTGAATCACACATTGTGTTCTGTGTCTTCTTTACATTGTGACACGTCCAAGAACAGCACATTCATCACGGCAGCCGTCCGCGCCATCACTGTCACTCAGGTATGTTGATAGCTGGCATCAGTGACTATTTGTGTCAGATGAGTTTAATGGATGTTTGAAAGAGTAATTTATGGCCTCTTGTCACAACCGGTTTACACTGCCAAATGCCAAAACTTCCCTCCCTCACGCTGAGAAAGAAAATGCCTTCTGCTACAATCATCGACTCATCTGGCTGCTAAAATACCTGTTATTATCCCCGACAGGTATGAAGACCTACAACCCAGTTTCCCTCCACACACACACACACACACACACACACACACACGTTAGGTAATTTCCACGCTTCCATCGTTCAAAAGAGGAGAGGAAAAACACAAACATGCCACCGTGCTGCGTTGGCTCGAGGTGTGCTGTCTGACTCCGACTGTCCGACTGTCTGTGAATTTACTGCCAGCCTTCTTCTGTCTGCTTAAATATATCATTATTTTCACATTTCCTTCCTGAATGGGTCTGGTCTACACTCTGAAGAATAAAGGCTCAGCTACACGGTTCCATTTCTACCGTCTTGTATGTTTTGAATGTTTATATTAGTCACTGTGTTAGTTTAGTGTGTTAGCAGGCCAGCTTTTGTAATTTAGCACTAAAGTTTGACCTGATGATGTCACTAGATGAAAAGTTAAAACCTTTTTGTCCTGTTATGATGTCAGATATTAAACGTGGTGAAAGGTTCAACCTCAACGCTTCATCTGAGACGCTTTTTTCTACATTGTCAACAAGCCCATAAACAGCCGTCTGTTATATAGTCTTGGTTGCTACGGCGGTTGCTAAGGTGTTTCCACTCATATCTCAGATGTGATTCAGCTCCAACATGTACGGATGTGATTTGAGAAGTTGAACATTTGGAGTAAAGAAGGAGAAAAAGAAGTGAAATCCTGAAGCCGACCAATCAGAGCAGAGTTAGTTACTCAGTCCGTGACTTAGGCTGCGTTCACACTGAAAGCCAAAATCTGATTTTTAGCATCTAGATTGGAACCAGATGCTCTTATGAAGTCTGAACAGTCATAACTCACATGAGATCCGATTTCTGCAAACCAGATGTAAACCAGCTTTGGGAGGAAGTTTGGACAGATGTGTCTGAGTCTGAACAGACTGTCCGTGACGTCTCTCTACGTCTCTACGCTACGTCTCTACGCTACGTCTCTACGCTACGTCACTCTATGAGACACCAGACTCTTATTCCAGCTGTTGTTGCTAGGTGATATCACTGGAGGACTTATTCCAGCTGTTGTTGCTAGGTGATATCACTGGAGGACTTATTCCAGCTGTTGTTGCTAGGTGATATCACTGGAGGACTTATTCCAGCTGTTGTTGCTAGGTGATATCACTGGAGGACTTATTCCAGCTGTTGTTGCTAGGTGATATCACTGGAGGACTTATTCCAGTTGTTGTTGCTAGGTGATATCACTGGAGGACTTATTCCAGCTGTTGTTGCTAGGTGATATCACTGGAGGATTTATTCCAGCTGTTGTTGCTAGGTGATATCACTGGAGGACTTATTCCAGTTGTTGTTGCTAGGTGATATCACTGGAGGACTTATTCCAGTTGTTGTTGCTAGGTGATATCACTGGAGGACTTATTCCAGCTGTTGTTGCTAGGTGATATCACTGGAGGGCTTATTCCAGCTGTTGTTGCTAGGTGATATCACTGGAGGGCTTATTCCAGCTGTTGTTGCTAGGTGATATCACAGAGGACCAAACCATGTTCTTAATCTTTGGGGCGATGGCTCCGTTCAAGAGAAGCTCGAGGGTTTGTTGTTGTTGCAGTTATATGACATCACACAATACACGCTAGATGACGCCTCCGCTCTGACAACGTTGCCACGGCAACCTGTAATCAGATTTGCCTGCAGTCTGAACGCAGCCTTAGTTATTTCGTGACTCAGGGCGCTTTCACACCAGCAGCAGTTGGTTCACTAAACAGTCCACTCGGACCAAAAGCTCTGAGTTCAGTTCGTTTTCGTTGGTGTGAAAGAATCAATCGCAAACCGAGGAGGTCTCGGTCCGCTTGACTCCGCACCAAATGCCGACCTATTATTCTGAAAGCGACGCTATGAGAGCTCTGAGAGTGAGTACAGTGCTTTTATTCTGAAAGCGACGCTATGAGAGCTCTGAGAGTGAGTACAGTGCTTTTATTCTGAAAGCGACGCTATGAGAGCGCTGAGAGTGAGTACAGTGCTTTTATTCTGAAAGCGACATTATGAGAGCGCTGAGAGTGAGTACAGTGCTTTTATTCTGAAAGCGACATTATGAGAGCGCTGAGAGTGAGTACAGTGCTTTTATTCTGAAAGCGACGCTATAAGAGCGCTGAGAGTGAGTACAGTGCTTTTATTCTGAAAGCGAAGCTATGAGAGCACTGAGAGTGAATACGGTGCTTTTATTCTGAAAGTGACACTATGAGAGCGCTGAGAGTGAATACGGTGCTTTTATTCTGAAAGCGACACTATGAGAGCGCTGAGTGTGAGTACGGTGCTTTTATTCTGAAAGCGAAGCTATGAGAGCGCTGAGAGTGAGTACGGTGCTTTTATTCTGAAAGCGACACTATGAGAGCGCTGAGAGTGAGTACGGTGCTTTTATTCTGAAAGCGACGCTATGAGAGCGCTGAGAGTGAGTACGGTGCTTTTATTCTGAAAGCGAAGCTATGAGAGCGCTGAGAGTGAGTACGGTGCTTTTATTCTGAAAGCGACACTATGAGAGCGCTGAGAGTGAGTACGGTGCTTTTATTCTGAAAGCGACACTATGAGAGCGCTGAGAGTGAGTACAGTGCTTTTATTCTGAAAGCGACACTATGAGAGCGCTGAGAGTGAACCAACACAGATAAACAATGAGCTGAAACTCTTTATGAAGCTCTGTGAAGTTTGCTGCGAGCTTCCTTCAGCTTTATGGAGCTTTATAGTTTCAGCTCATAGAAATAAATGTTAATAAATGTTTTAGATCCTTTAAGCTTCAGAGTCTCTGATAATTCGCTTTATTGACGTTCTTATTTTTACCCTTAATTGTAATCTAGTCTAGACTTCTAGAATAGTTATAATCACATTAAAGAGATGGTGATTTATTGAACACCTAAGGAAGGGGGGGTTGTTCTTATCTGATCCAGACCTCTTTAGGAAGACACCTGTGGGATCCAGGACGATATATTACCACCTAAGTAGCGTAAAGGCCCCTCAGGTTTAGTGTTGGAGGAGGCAGAGCTGTCAGACAGCTGCAGGCAGGAAGTGAAGCCGACAGACGGGAACGCCTTTTATTTATGGAGCTGAAACTGAGAAACTGAGACATTTAACGAGGAGGAGTGATGAAGACGAAGGTGAAGAGGTTCAACATCAGGAGAGATGAGACACCAAATATTAACATCTAAAGTTAACTTCTGCTCAAGCTGGCTCACTTTAACCCGGTTAATCACCATGGCAACCTGCTCCAGTTTATAAAGTGATATTAAAAAGTATTTCTTATGATATTTATTTTTTCCAGTAAAATTACTTTTCAGTTAATTTCTTAGATAATTATATATTATTAGTGTATCACACTGACAAATAAATGATGATTATATTTTTAAGTTATGTTATTTTAGAGACAGATGAATAGATAACCCATTGTTCCAGACTCTGTGTTAACAGTAATTAAAACGTATTCAGCCTTAAAGACAGATTCATCAGTGTAAAAAGGATGAAATGTGAAAATGAGCTCACATATGTAGAGATGAGGAACAGACTGCTTTGTGTTTACAGACGACAGCTGGTGGACGAAGGAAACACTGAGCAGCATTTTACTTCTTTAGCTCTTTTTTTCATTTACTGAACATTTCTCTTCTTTTATTTGATTTAAAGGTTTAATGATCAGGGACAAAGCACATTAATAAAACATTTTAACAAAGAATCTGCTGTCCCTGGACTGATGTTGAGTAGATATATAAACAGATTAAATTATCATACAAGTAATACATTAAAGAATAAGAAGACTAAATCTGAATAAAGATTAAAAGGCAGAAAACAATGCAAACATCTATAAATACACACGCAAGCTAACAAAGAGTCATTTTGCAGGTTTGTGACGCTCACAATAATATATCTGCTGCTCTACACCAGGTGGGGGAGTTCTGGTCCTCTGAAATGAGGCCAACCAGGAAGTAACTTAGAGCTGCATTCTATCAAAAGGCCACCAGGGGGCGACCGTCTCTATACAAGTCAATGGAGAATTCACCAACTTCTCACTTGATTTCTAACCTCAGTAAACGTTTTCAAAATGTGTTTATGGTCTCAATCGCTAGTTTAAAGCCTTCTTCAATGCAGTATGATGTTCATTTGGGACATTTTGGCCTCCCTGATTTTATATGTGACGATAAAGCAGGGTATGCATTAGGGCGTGGCTACGTCCTGATTGACAGGTTGATTGACCAATGTCCTCCAGATCCAGCCCTCGTAACCATAGCAACCTCCCCGCTCCGCCCATGGCCCCGCCTCATGCCCATATAAGTAGAATCCGTG
>NC_070585.1:33505194-33552694 GCF_027409825.1 Scomber japonicus | reverse complement strand
TTGATTAATTGCATATAACTTCATTTCTTATATATTTTTCATTCCCAGTGCAGAATCAGGTTCAGTATTTGATCATAAAGTCCCTAAAATATCGACGGTATAAAAACATTTTCTGAGCTTTGAGTTTTGCATTAAAGTATTTTTACAGCGAGTTTTAACCTCCTGAGCTTTAGTTTGAAAAATATTAAATCGTCTTTAAACAGGAAGTAGTTTATCATAAAAAATAATGTTCTCATATGGCGGCAATGAGTTTATTTTACAATATACTATAATTATAATCAATTTGTCAGTGTATAAAACTATTTCTTTATATTTACACTTCCCCTTTGCATGAATGATAAAGTCCCATCGTCCTCCAACGAGTTCGTCCTGATTAGCAGAGTTTTAGCTTGTTGCTAAAATTAGTCAAATTTTTACAGCGTATCAAACTACAAACGTTATTAAACATAAATAAACTAATTTCAACCATCAAATTTGGTAAAGTTTAGTACCTGGTCTGTTGATTGACATCTCGTTTTTACACTGTAATGTGATGTTCGACCACTAGGTGGCTCAAAAAGGTGAGTTTTAGTTTAAGGTTGTTTTGTTGAGTCTTAACTGAGCCAACGAGCGTCAGCTGATCATGAGGCTGCAGGAAGGACGACCGTTAACACAATAAAAGTTAAAGATGATTTAATCTGATTTGACGTTTCTGTGTCGATATTAGCAGATAATTCTCCAGTCGGTGCCGTTAAAGCATCGTAGAAGAAGATGACGTCATTAAAACAGTCGAAACTCAAACGATGGAAAACAAGATGAATGTGATGTTTGTTAGTAATATATATATATTATATATATATATAAATCACTTTTCTCAGTTTGAGGAAAGTTTATAAATATAAAACCTTCATGGATCAAAAACTCATCATAGAAAGTCATAACTGATCATGTCTGTGTTGAGTCACCTGGACAACAGATGAAATCAGACTTTGGGCAAATTCTGTCATATTTATAGATTAATACTCCCTGACAAATAAACTAAGACATAAGATACCTGCAGTACCATGAATGACCACTGGGAGACATCAGCTAATAGGTTTAAGCAGAGACATTATAATAAGAGGAGACATATCACTCCCATTGAAATGCATGCTGGGAAACTACGTAACGCCAAGATGGCCGGTGTTTGCACATGTCCCGCCTCTTACGGTGCTGTTGCTCCAATCATCTCGCTGGTCCTACGCGGTCACGTTTTTGCGACACTTGGAAGTCATTTTCAACAGAGACATTTTAAAACACATGATCAGCAGTTTATACTACTTTGTGTACATATATTTTGTAATGCTTTATCCAAAATTGTGGCATGATCTGGGAAAGTTGACTGTGAGCAAACTCCTGTCTCTGCTGTGAGCGTAAGATGACGTCTTGCTGTCAGTGCCTGCCGTAAATGAAGACTGTCGTGAAGTATTGCGCATGCGCAGTCCAAGATGCCTGTAAGGAAAAAGGCTTTTAAAACGTTAATTTGATACCAAACCATCAAACCCTTTCAGTGATTATAGTTTGATTTTCATCGTGATTTCAAAACATATGTTTTTTATGTCCCTTAGACCTCGGGACATGGAGATACAGCTCTCTCCCTATTCATTTAGATAGCCGGTTGGTCTTCCTATGGACAAATAGCTGCCCGGAGGCGTGGCCAATTTTGCCGCCGAGTGAGACGACTTGCCTTAGAAGGACTTTGGTTTAAGTCACATAATTCATTTTTAGCTTTTTATCCTCTACTTGTACTTTCTGTCACAGCTGAATGATATGAATGAAACAGTGTGATGGGTGAGGGTGAGGATGTTCCTCCTTCATCACACAGCTGCCTGACAGATTTGTGAGTGAAATCTAAAAAGGCTCTTCTCAGCCTGTAATTGGGGGAATTCTTGTAAAGTAAACTTTAGAAGTAAAGCGGGGACTCCCTGAACCCTCCAGCCCAGAGAGCCGTGGTCCTGGCCCCCCGTCAGTCAGCGGAGCGGAGCGCCGGGGGCCTACAGTCAGGCCTAAACGGTAATTTATGTGTTGTTGTGGAGGACAAATTGCTGCAGGAGGTGAACCATTAGCTAAACGGCATTCAGAGCGGCATGTTTTCACCTGCAGCACAGCTATGCTAAAAATGTCATAACTCAGCGCCGAGCCGCCGGCACAGACACTCAGGACTTTACAGGAGGAGACCAAGCTCACTGTCACACATCTGATATATAGATATGTATGTACGTATGTATCTATGTATGTAATGTTTCACACACAGAGAAGAAAATACACATTTACTGCTGATCAGAGCAGTGATAGAAGAATTATTAATCCTTTACAGTAAAAGTATTGCAGTATTATGAGTGAAATATTGGATCATTTCAACATTTATTGAAATGAAAGCATGTGAGAAGTTTATTTGGTGGAGCTGTTAACAACTCAGACATCTGAAACATGAGCCGACTACACACTGAACGATGTGTTGTATTTTAAAAGCTTGTTATATTTTCCATTGAGTCAAATCTGCATCTGAAAAGTAACTAAAGCTGTTCAATAAATGTAGTGGAGTAGAAAGTACAAGTACCTCTAACTGTACTACAGTAAAGTACTAGTACCTCTAACTATACTACAGTAAAGTACTAGTACCTCTAACTGTACTACAGTAAAGTACTAGTACCTCAAACTGTACTACAGTAAAGTACTAGTACCTCTAACTATACTACAGTAAAGTACTAGTACCTCTAACTGTACTACAATAAAGTACTAGTACCTCAAACTGTACTACAGTAAAGTACTAGTACCTCTAACTGTAATAAAGTACTGTAGAGAAAAGTAAAGAACTTGTAAATGTACTTTGTTTTTCTAACACTGGTTAAAACAGAAACTACTCACAGATCCATGTTTCATCATCGTGTGTGTAAATAATAATCTGCAGCCTCAGATTTAATAAACATGTTAAAAGTCAAACTGATGAACTCTGAAGCTTCCTCAGCTCATAACAAGCAGCACGGCGCCCTCCGGTGGCTCCACACTGAACTACACTCAGTGGAAGTTTATGATCATTATAAACACATCAAGTATTTATGAAAGTACAGTAACACTACTACACTGTAAAATACCAAAGTAAAGTGAGACGTGCTGGACTCAGAACATTAATAAGAAACCAGACTATACTTATAAGTGACTATAGGTTTGTGTTAATGCAGCATGGGTTAGTAATATTCATTTATATTACACTCATTAAATTATTAGATGGAGAAAATGTTTCAAAAAAACTTTCAAATAAAGAATAATTCAAGTAATTTGCAGAAAATAAAATGAAACTGAAGCAAAACTGATGCAGAAAATCAAGTTTATAAAAAGGTTTGATTTAAGACTTCACCAGTGATTGGTCCAGTTCATATTATATTTATAATCAACACAATTTTCAACACATATCGATTTTCTATTTAAAAATTCAATATCGATTCAAAATTCTGTGAATCGATTTTTTCGAACTGAACTGACATCCTGCTTATCCATAATCTCTATGGTTACATGATGACATCATCTCTATGGTTACATGATGACATCATCTCTATGGTTACATGATGACATCATAATTCAAAGTGACATGATTTAAAATGCCGCTCTGGTCTTAAGAGTAAATACACATAGGAAGGAAAGGAGGGAGGAAGGAAGGAGGGAAGGAAAGGAGGGAGGAAGGAAGTCTTAACTGGTCTTAAGGGTAAATCCACATAGGAAGGAAAGGAGGGAGGGAGGAAGGAGGGAAGGAAAGGAGGGAGGAAGGAAGTCTTAACTGGTCTTAAGGGTAAATACACATAGGAAGGAAAGGATGGAGGAAGGAAAGAAGAAGGAAGGAAAGGAGGGAGGAAGGAAGTCTTAACTGGTCTTAAGGGTAAATACACATAGGAAGGAAAGGATGGAGGGAGGAAGGAGGGAAGGAAAGGAGGGAGGAAGGAAGTCTTAACTGGTCTTAAGAGTAAATACACATAGGAAGGAAAGGATGGAGGGAGGAAGGAGGGAGGAAGGAGGGAAGGAAAGGAGGGAGGAAGGAAGTCTTAACTGGTCTTAAGAGTAAATACACATAGGAAGGAAAAGATGGAGGGAGGAAGGAGGGAAGGAAAGGAGGGAGGAAGGAAGTCTTAACTGGTCTTAAGGGTAAATACACATAGGAAGGAAAGGACGGAGGGAGGGAGGAGGGAAGGAAAGGAGGGAGGAAGGAAGTCTTAACTGGTCTTAAGGGTAAATCCACATAGGAAGGAAAGGAGGGAGGAAGGAAAGAAGAAGGAAGGAAAGGAGGGAGGAAGGAAGTCTTAACTGGTCTTAAGGGTAAATACACATAGGAAGGAAAGGATGGAGGGAGGAAGGAGGGAAGGAAAGGAGGGAGGAAGGAAGTCTTAACTGGTCTTAAGAGTAAATACACATAGGAAGGAAAGGAGGGAGGAAGGAAGGAGGGAAGGAAAGGAGGGAGGAAGGAAGTCTTAACTGGTCTTAAGGGTAAATCCACATAGGAAGGAAAGGAGGGAGGGAGGAAGGAGGGAAGGAAAGGAGGGAGGAAGGAAGTCTTAACTGGTCTTAAGGGTAAATACACATAGGAAGGAAAGGATGGAGGAAGGAAAGAAGAAGGAAGGAAAGGAGGGAGGAAGGAAGTCTTAACTGGTCTTAAGGGTAAATACACATAGGAAGGAAAGGATGGAGGGAGGAAGGAGGGAAGGAAAGGAGGGAGGAAGGAAGTCTTAACTGGTCTTAAGAGTAAATACACATAGGAAGGAAAGGATGGAGGGAGGAAGGAGGGAGGAAGGAGGGAAGGAAAGGAGGGAGGAAGGAAGTCTTAACTGGTCTTAAGAGTAAATACACATAGGAAGGAAAAGATGGAGGGAGGAAGGAGGGAAGGAAAGGAGGGAGGAAGGAAGTCTTAACTGGTCTTAAGGGTAAATACACATAGGAAGGAAAGGACGGAGGGAGGGAGGAGGGAAGGAAAGGAGGGAGGAAGGAAGTCTTAACTGGTCTTAAGGGTAAATCCACATAGGAAGGAAAGGAGGGAGGAAGGAAAGAAGAAGGAAGGAAAGGAGGGAGGAAGGAAGTCTTAACTGGTCTTAAGGGTAAATACACATAGGAAGGAAAGGATGGAGGGAGGAAGGAGGGAAGGAAAGGAGGGAGGAAGGAAGTCTTAACTGGTCTTAAGGGTAAATCCACATAGGAAGGAAAGGAGGGAGGAAGGAAGGAGGGAAGGAAAGGAGGGAGGAAGGAAGTCTTAACTGGTCTTAAGGGTAAATACACATAGGAAGGAAAGGAGGGAGGAAGGAAAGAAGAAGGAAGGAAAGGAGGGAGGAAGGAAGTCTTAACTGGTCTTAAGGGTAAATACACATAGGAAGGAAAGGAGGGAGGAAGGAAAGAAGAAGGAAGGAAAGGAGGGAGGAAGGAAGTCTTAACTGGTCTTAAGGGTAAATACACATAGGAAGGAAAGGAGGGAGGAAGGAAAGAAGAAGGAAGGAAAGGAGGGAGGAAGGAAGTCTTAACTGGTCTTAAGGGTAAATCCACAAAGGAAGGAAAGGATGGAGGGAGGAAGGAGGGAAGGAAAGGAGGGAGGAAGGAAGTCTTAACTGGTCTTAAGGGTAAATACACATAGGAAGGAAAGGATGGAGGGAGGAAGGAAGTCTTAACTGGTCTTAAGGGTAAATACACATAGGAAGGAAAGGAGGGAGGATGGAAGGAGGGAAGGAAAGGAGGGAGGAAGGAAGTCTTAACTGGTCTTAAGGGTAAATACACATAGGAAGGAAAGGATGGAGGGAGGAAGGAGGGAAGGAAAGGAGGGAGGAAGGAAGTCTTAACTGGTCTTAAGGGTAAATACACATAGGAAGGAAAGGATGGAGGGAGGAAGGAGGGAAGGAAAGGAGGGAGGAAGGAAGTCTTAACTGGTCTTAAGGGTAAATACACATAGGAAGGAAAGGATGGAGGGAGGAAGGAAGTCTTAACTGGTCTTAAGGGTAAATACACATAGGAAGGAAAGGAGGGAGGATGGAAGGAGGGAAGGAAAGGAGGGAGGAAGGAAGTCTTAACTGGTCTTAAGGGTAAATACACATAGGAAGGAAAGGATGGAGGGAGGAAGGAAAGAAGAAGGAAGGTAAGGAGGGAGGAAGGAAGTCTTAACTGGTCTTAAGGGTAAATACACATAGGAAGGAAAGGATGGAGGGAGGAAGGAGGGAAGGAAAGGAGGGAGGAAGGAAGTCTTAACTGGTCTTAAGGGTAAATAGGAAGGAAAGGAGGGAGGAAGGAAGGAGGGAAGGAAAGGAGGGAGGAAGGAAGTCTTAACTGGTCTTAAGGGTAAATACACATAGGAAGGAAAGGATGGAGGGAGGAAGGAGGGAAGGAAAGGAGGGAGGAAGGAAGTCTTAACTGGTCTTAAGGGTAAATACACATAGGAAGGAAAGGATGGAGGGAGGAAGGAGGGAAGGAAAGGAGGGAGGAAGGAAGTCTTAACTGGTCTTAAGGGTAAATCCACATAGATGCTATCATGCTAGATCCCAGTGTTGGATCAGACTCATCATTTAACTTTACTCTTGAACAGTTTGGTGTCCACACATGATTACGTGTTAAACATATTGTCTGACTTACAAAACAGAAACTCTGGGAACATAAAAGTGAATCGATATTGAATCGGATCGATCGGATCGGGACCCTGTGAATCGGTTCAGGAAATCATTGACAACACCGAGCCGAGCTACTAACAACCAATCAGTTTCAATCACAGCTGAAGACTTTCCTGTTTGCAAACTGCTTTTCATTAAATCCACAAATCCTCAATGTTTTACACTGAAATACACCAACACTCAGAGAAGAGATGACGACACTACGACAACACGACAACACGACAACATTACAACATTACAACACTACAACACTACAACACTACAACATTACATTATAACATTACAACATTACAACACTACAACATTACAACACTACAACGCTACAACATTACAACATTACAACACTACAACACTACAACACTACAACACTACAACATTACAACATTACAACATTACAACACTACAACACTACAACACTACAACATTACAACATTACAACACTACAACACTACAACACTACAACATTACAACATTACAACATTACAACACTACAACACTACAACACTACAACACTACAACATTACAACATTACAACACTACAACACTACAACACTACAACACTACAACATTACAACATTACAACATTACAACATTACAACACTACAACATTACAACACTACAACACTACAACATTATCACATTACAACATTACAACATTACATTATAACATTACAACATTACAACACTACAACATTACAACAACACTACAACACTACAACGCTACAACATTACAACATTACAACACTACAACACTACAACACTACAACACTACAACATTACAACATTACAACATTACAACACTACAACACTACAACATTATCACATTACAACATTACAACATTACAACATTACAACATTACAACACTACAACACTACAACATTATCACATTACAACATTACAACATTACAACATTACAACATTACAACACTACAACACTACAACACTACAACATTACATTATAACATTACAACATTACAACACTACAACATTACAACACTACAACACTACAACGCTACAACATTACAACATTACAACACTACAACACTACAACACTACAACACTACAACACTACAACATTACAACATTACAACAACGTTATAACATTACAACACTACAACACTACAACATTACAACACTACAACACTACAACACTACAACACTACAACACTACAACATTACAACATTACAACATTACAACACTACAACACTACAACACTACAACATTACATTACAACATTACAACATTACAACACTACAACACTACAACATTACAACACTACAACACTACAACACTACAACACTACAACATTACAACATTACAACACTACAACACTACAACATTACAACATTACAACATTACAACACTACAACATTACAACACTACAACATTACAACACTACAACATTACAACATTACAACAACGTTATAACATTACAACACTACAACATTACAACATTACAACACTACAACACTACAACATTACAACATTACAACACTACAACATTACAACATTACAACATTACAACATTACAACACTACAACACTACAACACTACAACACTACAACACTACAACACTACAACATTACAACACTACAACACTACAACATTACAACACTACAACACTACAACATTACAACACTACAACACTACAACACTACAACATTATAACATTACAACATTACAACACGACAACATTACAACACTACAACACTACAACATTACAACACTACAACACTACAACACTACAACATTACAACACTACAACATTACAACATTACAACATTATAACATTACAACACTACAACACTACAACACTACAACATTACAACATTACAACATTACAACACTACAACATTACAACATTACAACACTACAACATTACAACATTACAACACTACAACATTACAACATTACAACATTACAACATTACAACATTATAACATTACAACATTACAACACTACAACATTATAACATTACAACATTATAACATTACAACACTACAACATTACAACACTACAACATTACAACATTATAACATTATAACATTATAACATTACAACACTACAACATTACAACACTACAACATTACAACATTATAACATTATAACATTACAACATTACAACACTACAACATTACAACATTACAACATTACATTACAACATTACAACATTACAACACTACAACATTACAACATTACAACATTACAACATAACAACACTACAACACTACAACATTACAACATTACAACATTACATTACAACATTACAACATTACAACATTACAACACTACAACACTACAACATTACAACATTACAACATTACATTACAACATTACAACATTATAACATTATAACATTACATTACAACATTACAACACTACAACACTACAACATTACAACATTACAACATTACAACATTACATTACAACATTACAACATTATAACATTACATTACAACACTACAACATTACAACATTACAACACTACAACACTACAACATTACAACATTACAACATTACAACATAACAACACTACAACACTACAACACTACAACACAACAACACTACAACACAACAACACAACAACATAACAACACAACAACATAACAACATAACAACACTACAACATAACAACACTACAACATAACAACACTACAACATAACAACACTACAACATAACAACACTACAACATAACAACACTACAACATTACAACACTACAACATTACAACACTACAACATTACAACATTACAACATTACAACATTATAACATTATAACATTATAACATTATAACATTATAACATTACAACATTACAACATTATAACATTATAACATTACAACATTACAACATTATAACATTATAACATTATAACATTACAACATTACAACATTACAACATTACAACATTATAACATTACAACATTACAACATTATAACATTATAACATTATAACATTATAACATTATAACATTACAACATTACAACATTATAACATTACAACATTACAACATTATAACATTACAACATTACAACATTACAACATTACAACATTATAACATTACAACATTACAACATTACAACATTACAACATTACAACACTACAACATTACAACATTACAACAGTACAACACTATAACATTATAACATTACAACATTACAACATTACAACATTACAACATTACAACATTATAACATTACAACATTACAACATTATAACAGTATAACATTATAACATTATAACATTATAACATTATAACACTACAACATTATAACATTACAACAGTATAACATTATAACATTATAACATTACAACATTATAACATTACAACATTATAACATTACAACACTACAACACTACAACATTACAACATTACAACACTATAACATTATAACATTACAACATTATAACATTATAACATTACAACATTATAACATTATAACATTATAACATTACAACACTACAACATTACAACACTACAACATTACAACATTACAACATTACAACATTATAACATTACAACATTATAACCAGCTTTAGTTTGAGCTGAACTGGTTCAAACAACATTAACCAGAACTGAGGCGGTGCTCATTGGGTCAAATCTTAACGCAGAGATTCTTATTGTGTATGCAGAACAGACTGTGTGTGTTAGAGTGTGTGTGTGTGTGTGTGTGTGTGTCTGTGTGTGTGTGTGTTAGAGTGTGTGTGTGTGTGTAATGTCTGTCAGGTTGGTGCAGAAGCTTCCAGCAGCAGCAGCGAAGCGGCCAATCAGAGTGTGACAGACGAGTGAGAGTCCAACCATCTGTAGGTGGACTGATGCCGACGCACACACACACACACACACACACACACACACAGTAACACACACAGTAACACACACACACACACTAACACACTAACACACACACACACACACTAACACACACATACACACACACACTAACACACACACACACACTAACACACACACACACACACACTAACACACACAAACACTAACACACACAAACACACACACACACACTACCACACACACACACGCACACACACACACACTAACACACACACACACTAACACACACACACACACTAACACAAACACACACACACTACCACACACAAACACACACACACACATGCAGTAACACACACACTAACACACACACAAACACACACACACACATGCAGTAACACACACACTAACACACACACTAACACACACATGCAGTAACACACACACACACACTAACACACACACACACACACACGCAGTAACACACACACTAACACACACACACACACACACACATGCAGTAACACACACACTAACACAAACACACACACATGCAGTAACACACACACACACTAACACAAACACACACTAACTGTAGATAATAAATATGGAGGTAAATAATCACATTAGTGGTGTTAGGGTTACTGTAGTTTGTAAACTATACGGTTTATATTTCTACTTTTAAAAGTTAATATGAGACAAACTGACTAAACTTTAACTTACATTTGTGTGTGTGTGTGTGTGTGTGTGTGTGTGTGTGTGTGTGTGTGTGTGTGTGTGTGTGTGTGTGTGTGTGGCTCATAGTGATGAACCTACAGAGGATTATCTCATCACTTTGCTGTTATTGTTATTATAAGGTTGTCATTATGAAACATCTAAACATGCAGCCACAGATTTGTATAGAAGTTTAACATAGATATGGTTTTATAGAAGTGTGTATATTATTTGTGGCGACCCCTACTGGTGTTTGTTAGTGTGGTCTTGAGTGGATTGCTAGTTGGCAGTGTGTTGGGCCAGCCAGGTAATTAGGCATGGGATGATAACCGTGTTCAAGGTTCACCGCGATTTGAAAAAGCCATGATAACCGAAACCGCCAAATTTTATGTCATACCGTCCCTAAGGTATGAGCTGTTTTTTGTCTAGTCAAAGACAGAAAGTGCTGGTCAGAAATCCCTCAGGTGGGGCAGCTGCAGTGTAGAGTATCACGACCCCTCACACTCTCATTACAGTGTATATTCAGGTTAAATTAACATGTCTGTCTTTATTTTTCTTCCTGTTAGGAACATTTTAGAGCTGTAATCACAGTACCTCCGTACCGTGAAACCGTGAAACCGTGATATTTTTTCTTATGGTTATCATACCGCCAGAATCTCATACCGGCCCATGCCTACAGGTAATCTGGTAACTGGAAGCACCTGGGCCCAGTGATCTGGTTTACTATGTAAGCAGCTTCTCAATTCATTCTCTCTCTCTCTCTTCCCTTGCAGATAGAGGCCTGTCTTCCCGGGTGACACAGCAGCTTTAGTTTGTGTTCTTATGGTTTCCTTTTGTGCACCATACAACATCCACACACACACACACACACCATACTTACCAGGCATGCACATCTTACACCACTGATCTTACTGACTTCCACACCTCATGTTGTTGTATTTCCTGAGTTATCCTTATGATTGTGTTAAATACATATATTTTGTTATTCTTTTAACATGGTGCATCTCTATTGTTTGTCATGGCCTTGAGCCAGCTGTGACATATTATTCATGTAGTTTTAATGGCTGATAGCATAGAAGTGTGTATATTGTGTGTGTGTGTATAGTTTTAATGGCTGATAGCATAGCAGTGTGTATATTGTGTGTATATTGTGTGTATATAGATATTTATGTGAGGTGGGAATCCTCCTCTTGGCCGCTGAGCTGCATGTGTGCAAAACCTGTTTATGAAAAGCACCAACTGACACATTTGGTCGTGTTTTGACTCAATCTGGTCCGTCACTGTTTTATTATCCATAAAGCGAAAACCATTACATGCTCTCATCCTTTCAGTTTATCTTTTATTTTTTACTAATTGCTCCATAATAGAAGAATAATCCCCCACGTTCATTAACAAAGGCTGAAAATGAAGTGTTGGCAGCACATCTGCTCCGGAGCCCCGAGCGTCTAACCAACGTGTGATCTCTGAGTTATTACTATATTTCATTTCTCTTATAAAGCTGCTGAGATAAAGCTTTATAATCACCGAGTGGGGAATTAAAGAATCATCACACAGCTTCGGAGCAGGAGTGGAGCTGCCGTCTATTTGTGGCAGCAGAGAGGTGTTTTTTTTTTCATGGCAGTCACCTCCAACAAAAGGTGAAAATTGCACCCTGGGGGGAACAGCTTTCAGGGGGGGAAGGTGTAGATACACCCCTTCCTCTCTTTGTCTTTCCAGCTCTCACTTTGGCTCTTCCCCAAAAAATCCTAACTGTACCATCAGAGCTGGTTTCTGTTCATGTGTGCAGGGCCATGGAGGCATCCAGCAGCTGAGAGGAGGCACAAAGACCCTCAATAAGGACAACAGTCAAGAACCCAAATGAACATTAACCTTTGTGTCTGATATGGACACTTTTGCCCAATAGACTTCAATTCATTTTTATAATGGAAGTCTATGGAGCCATTTCTTTAATCTGACACTACAAAAAAAAACTAAAAACCTGGAAATCAATCTTGTTCCTCATCAATGATCCAAGACTGTTCTAACCCCCCCCCCCAATCAAGACCGTTCTAATCCCCCCCCCCAATCAAGACTGTTCTAATCCCCCCCCCCAATCAAGACTGTTCTAATCCCCCCCCCAAACCAAGACTGTTCTAATCCTCCCCAAACCAAGACTGTTCTAATCACCCCCCAAACCAAGACCGTTCTAATCCCCCCCCCCCAACCAAGACCGTTCTAATCCCCCCCCCCCCCAACCAAGACTGTTCTAATCCCCCCCCCCCCCCCCCAACCAAGACTGTTCTAATCCCCCCAAACCAAATTCAATCTGCATTCAGTATATTGGAAATAATCAACTTTTCCTAACCTTACAAATGTAATAATGCCATTTTCTGGCATTGAAGGGGTTAAAAGTCTGAAATGAATGAAATCAATGGTTTGGATCAATAGAGGAAAAGATGCAAAAAAAACCTGGAAGAAAATTCTCAGATCTGCCTTTTTTATGGCATCAAACACGTTGGACACTTTAGTCCAAAGTGGTAAATGTGCCAGTAAAACAGATACAAAGGTTAAAGCAGTTTTTGTGATGGAGGACTAAACCCAGTCCTCCTTCTGTGGAAACATGGATTATAAAGTAGATGTGAAGCTAATATGAAGCTTCAGCGTCTGAATGAGTCAAATCTTCATCTTCTATGTTTCAGCGTTACAGTGTTTTTACTAGCAAAGTCTTTTTGTTACTATACTTCCACCACAGAGAAACAGGAAACACAGAATAGAGCCTCATACTGGATTTTAGGGGCTAAAACTGATATTATGGACTAATAAAATTCTGATACGTAGCTTCTAACTCTACATAATGTGCTAAATTAAAGTTCAGTCCCAACATAAAGTGTCTATGGGAGCTGTTCCTGCTGTGGATGCTGATGGACCAGCTTCACTCCTGAATCCTGCACATCTAAAAAGGTTCATTGAAGGATTTTGGGGTGTTTTAGGGTTTCTGCTCTAAAGCTGGACAGATGGTGTTCAGGGGACCGATTCACTATTACTCAATGATGGAGGACTAAACCCACAGTCCTCCTTCTGTGGAAACATGGATTATAAAGTTGATGTGAAGCTAATATGAAGCTTCAGCGTCTGAATGAGTCAAATCTTCATCTTCTATGTTTCAACGTTACAGTGTTTTTAGTAGCAAAGTCTTTTTGTTACTATACTTCCACCACAGAGAAACAGGAAACACTAGAAAATATAAATATAGAAAAAAGTCTAGTTGAGAGCGTTGGGAGTCCACTGGCATGCATTTCAAGAATCAGTCAGTCACAAGCCGAGGTATACGAGGTTAAAGGAAGCTCTGTTGATCCACTCAGATTTAATTCCCCATTGGTTTTTACTGTAAAGCTCATTCTGCAGGAGCTGTGAGATCTTAGTTATGGATGAGATGAACTTACAGAGACTATCGAGCAGCGGCGGAGTGAGGCCTTGAAATCCACCGGGAATGTTTTCACCGGCCCCGGTGTTGCGTCCCAACTGGTTTCCAATTTAACTGGTTTCCTTACTGAACAGCTGTGTTACGCTTCAGTAGATGTGAACTGTGTCTTGTGAATTGGACTTGACCCCATTTTGCAAACTGCTCATTCATTGGACAAGCCCTTTTCTCCCAGCATTACTCTCCCAGTCCTGGATTACATCGAATTGATATACAAGTCATAGTTTCTTCAGTATCTTGGCATTGGTGTCGCCCGCGTACATAGCATGACTGCATATTGACCGGCTCATGACAGCAGAGTAAGGGTCGCACACTCGCTTGTCCCGTCCCTCCCGATGCCCCCCCCCCCTCTGCTATCAAGACACTGGCAGAATTTGCTCATGGGACTGAAGGAGATGGAGGACTTTTGGATTAATAGACACTCTGATGCATGAAGTCATTACCTACCTGAGGATGATGAAGTCCAATGACTCACATAGGCTTCATGACTGACGTACCTCTGAAACGAGTCGCTGTCCCAAGATCAGAGCTCACTGCAGCTGTTGGCAGTTCACATCGAGATTTCCACAGAGCTGCAAGTCCCTCTCTGGAACACATGGTACATCTGTTTTAAGATCATCAGGAATGAAACACTCACACCTTCATAGAAACAAGATGATTTTAATCAGAGAAGACACAGATGAGTCACAATGGAGATACGTTAACACCAAACATCACGCTTCTCATGGTTTATCATCACATACTTTCTTTAAGTGTGAGATATGACTCCGTGCTCCAGAGTTTATAAAACAATCAGAACATGATCGACCACATCTTCACGACAAACTTACCTTGATAAGCAAAGATAATCATTATAACAACACAATCCTAAAGGTGAAGAAAGAAAAGATCAGTGTGAACAAACTGGTGCTTACAACCACAAGCAAACTTCTACTAGTCCGGCTGGAGAAACCTGAATCTGTTATTACAGCTGAAAGAGGAAATGAGAATGTTTAGGGGCATTAAAATAAATCTGTCACTGTCTAACCTGGAAAAAGCAGAAACAGCAATCTTTCCTGGAGGAACTCAAACTTCTGTCACAATGGAGAGAGCGAAGGCAGGACTGAAGGAAACCGTCTTTATTCATGAACTGATGAAGACTGGTGAGAACTAGACAAGAACTGATGAAGACTGGTGAGAACTAGACAAGAACTGATGAAGACTGGTGAGAACTAGACAAGAACTGATGAAGACTGGTGAGAACTAGACAAGAACTGATGAAGACTGGTGAGAACTAGACAAGAACTGATGAAGACTGGTGAGAACTAGACAAGAACTGATGAAGACTGGTGAGAACTAGACAAGAACTGATGAAGACTGATGAGAACTAGACAAGAACTGATGAAGACTGGTGAGAACTAGACAAGAACTGATGAAGACTGATGAGAACTAGACAAGAACTGATGAAGACTGATGAGAACTAGACAAGAACTGATGAAGACTGGTGAGAACTAGACAAGAACTGATGAAGACTGATGAGAACTAGACAAGAACTGATGAAGACTGATGAGAACTAGACAAGAACTGATGAAGACTGATGAAAACTAGACAAGAACTGATGAAGACTGGTGAGAACTAGACAAGAACTGATGAAGACTAGACAAGAACTGATGAGAACTAGACAAATTATCCAACAAAGACTGAACTGAAAACCAAGACTTAAATACAAACCAAACTGATCAATCAACAAGGAGCAGGTGGCACAACGCAAGGACAGGCTGGGAGCTGATTGGCCGGGGAAGACACAAGGAGCAAGGTTAATGGGGCTAATGAGGAAAATGCAGAGCAGGTGTGAAGAGAAGGAAAACTCAGAAGACACACTAACCCAAATATTAATAAACAAAATGACAAATGACACACACGGGAGCAGAGAACATAAAGAGTCCAAAACTATGAGTCCACAACTTCTGAAGAAAAAAAGAAACAACTGGCTCCATTGCTTGAGAATGGACTTCTAAATGTTGGAGGAAGCTTGAATAAAATGGCAAGAAGCACCTCTGAACAAGATTAACTCTTCATGATCATCAGAAAAGTAAAACTGATTGAAGCAAAGAGTGCAGTTAAAGATTAAAGCTAAAGAAACAATAACTTCCAGGTCACACAAACCAGACACATCAAATATCAAAATGTCTTATTTGTAGAATAAACAAAAAATTGAAAGAAAACAAATAATGTTTCTTTTGTATCAGATTTATAAGTGAATAACAAATAGGTTTTATATTTATATTCTCAACTAAATCTTAAGAATGAATGATTACAAATTATTTTAATACAATTATTCAAATTCAAATATAAATGATTAAAATTAAAGTTTCTACTGACAGATGCTCATAGATTTTCAAGTTCATAATGGCAACTTGACTGTTGACATGAAATCCATTTACAAGTCTGAATCTTATAATTATGATAATTCCAGTATGATTGAGTGCTGAGGTTCACATAGTTTGTAGCTTTGAATCTACTGACATTTACACATTTCATTCAGACATCATCATCATTTACAAAAACACACTGACAAACATCTTCATGATGTACAAAGACTCACAGGCTTTCAATGATTTCTGAACATCATTTCACAAACTCTTGAACAGTGCAGGCTGCTGTTGTAGTTTGTCACTGTGGCCACCAGAGGGCGCTAATATCGCTCAGCATTTATCATGGTATCTCTGTCAGTATTAACCAAAGGAATAAACAGTGACACCTGCTGGCTTTAACCACACATGACAGCTGAGTGCTGATGATGCACAACTTGTTTAGAAACAGTCAGTGAACAACAGCTGTCAGACTGAATGTGAGCTAAACACATTAAACTGACTCTTTAAACAGTCCTGAAACTGGGAGCACTAGTACAACTCAAACATACCTTCAATCTACTGTATGAAATGACATGAATTAACATGCACACACACACAAAGACATGGAGAACACTCACATCAGCTACTTCTCATCATCAACTTTATTCTCTACACAGGAACTAAATAAACTACTTCCTGTATGTCAAAAACACACAACAGCTCATGGACTTCTCATCTCTAAAGCTGTGTTCACATCATATGGGATGGAAAGTAGAGACGGGAAAGATTCCCATGGTTACAACTTGTGAGCGTTCATCTAACAGAACAAATAAAGACGGCTGCATGATTACAAAGCTGCTGGAATGAGGCTGAAAAAAAAAAAATAAATAAATAAATATATAAATATATAAATATATATATAAAAATCATAATTACCATTTGAATGTTGACCTGAACTCTGTTTAATGTCACAATCTCATAATTAGCATCATTCCAATATGATATGAACGCAGCATAAAAGCAGCCACACTCCAGCTGCTGAGCCTCATGGAGCTTTTCCACTACACAGTTCCAGCTCGACTCGTTTGTTTTTGCGTTTCCACTAGGTATAGTACCTGGTACCTGCTCCTCCACCAGGGATAGTACCTGGTACCTGCTCCTCCACCAGGGATAGTACCTGGTACCTGCTCCTCCACCAGGGATAGTACCTGGTACCTGCTCCTCCACTAGGGATAGTACCTGGTGCCTGCTCCTCCACTAGGGATAGTACCTGGTACCTGCTCCTCCACCAGGGATAGTACCTGGTACCTGCTGCTCCACTAGGGATAGTACCTGGTGCCTGCTCCTCCACTAGGGATAGTACCTGGTACCTGCTCCTCCACCAGGGATAGTACCTGGTACCTGCTCCTCCACTAGGGATAGTACCTGGTGCCTGCTCCTCCACTAGGGATAGTACCTGGTACCTGCTCCTCCATCAGGGATAGTACCTGGTACCTGCTCCTCCACTAGGGATAGTACCTGGTACCTGCTGCTCCTCCACTAGGGATAGTACCTGGTACGTGGTACTTTTTTAGTACCTGCTCTGCTGAGGATCCAAGCGAGCCGAGCGGATACTAAATGTGACGTCATCAGACTTCCGGCCGCTGATTGGTCAGAAGAGTTGTCGCTGGAAGAGTCATGAGCCGTCCCACACAAGAATCAAACCCTCCATTTTTAAACACCGGTAACAGCGTTACAGACATACGGCTCAGTTTAGTTGCTTTGTGTGTGACAGAAAGACACATACAGCAGGAAGTACACATCGCCTCCATGTCCTCCACTTCATGCTGCTTTGGGCTCCTGATTGTTGTTTAAAGACACTAAAAAGTTTGAAACGTTTAGCTTTAAATGTTACCATTTAAACATGAAAACAACAATAAAAACCAACATCTAATGAACTAAAAGACAAATAAATACTTAAAAATTCAGAAATAATCAGAATCATTGACAGAAACAACCGAATCTGATTTACTTAGGATGTAATGTCTCTCTTTTAAAATACTTCTTACTTCTGTAACTCACTGATTTTATTATTGCCTCCTCTGTTAGTGCTGATGACTGTTTCCTGTTTGCTCTGTGTGTCTCCTGTTATCCATTTACACACCTGTCCTGCATCAGTCCTCATTAACTCTTCTTCTTCTTCTTCTGTGATGTTTAACAGCAGCTTGCATGTTGCTCTACCGCCATCTGCTGGAATTAAATCACTCCTACAACATCCTGTCTGTCAAGTCTTGACATCAGCTCAGTTCTTTTAAAATACCTGGATAAGTCTTTCCACTACGGAAGTATTAGGGCCACTAAGAAAAAGGACTTCTGAGAAAAAAGCCAGAATTATGACCTAAAAAAACCCCTAAAAAATAAACATAATAATTTAGGGAGGATTTTTTTTTTCATTTTTTCAAAAAAAGTTTTATGTATATTATTTTATTTTATTTTTTATTTTATTATTTTTTTTCCCAAAAAAGGTTTCAAAAAAAGTCAGAATTCTGAGAAAAAAAGTCCAAAACCTAAAAAAAAAAAAAAAAATACTTTTTTCTTTTCATATTTTGTCAAAAAGATTTTTTTCTAAATTAACTTTTTTCAACAACAAAAAAAAGAATTCTCCCTAAAAAAAAATAAATAATGTTTTTAGGTTTCGGGAAAAAGTCAGTTTTCTGAGAAAAAAGTCCAAAACCTAAAAAAAAAATAAATAAAAAATAGTGGTTTGTTTTTTAATATTTTGTCAAAAAGATTTTTTTATTTTTTATTATTTTTCAACCAAAAAAAAGAGAGAAAAAAATCCTCCCTAAAAAAAATATTTTTTAGATTTTGGAAAAAAGTCAGAATTCTGAGAAAAAAAGTCCAAAACCTAAATAACAAAATATTTTTTAGGGAAAACTAAAATAGCTTAAATCATTTGGAGAGACTTCATCGTCAGGGAGGAAAGACCTGCATGTTAACTACCATGATCTATAATGCTGTAAGACCTCTGAACAGTTTGATGTCCTGAAGTTGCAGTTTTTACATACAAGGCCTCCAGTTTCTCCCTGATGACACCAGCGCTGAAACCCATCTGTCCTCCTCCCTAGACCTCAACTATCCACTGCGTTGGCTCGTCCTATGAATAAAGTCAGTCTGTAAATAAACACACATAAAACCAAGTTATTAAAACCAAGATCTAAAACATTTATTTCTCAAATAAGTGATTGCTACCCAGAGGTGGACAAAGTACACAACTTCACTACTTGAGTAAAAGTACAGATACTCATTGTCAAATATTACTCATACAACTATGTTTAAAATGTTCATCTGCAATTTAACAAACATTAAGCTAGCTAACATTAGTAGCTACTTTACCGCGACATACTTTTCCAGGTTGGAAGACGAGTTTTTGTCGGCAAAAATCTCAATCGTGGGTTTTAAATAAGACCTGCTCGGTGGGAGTTTCTCCATTTCTTCGTATGGCGTGACGTAGTACAGGTACGGTAATACGACTAAGACAAACCATATGCAAATCAGCAGAAAGTTTATTTTTCTCAGAATTTTGCAAAAAAAACAAAAAACAAATCATCAACTGATGTAAACTCAAAAGTAGAGAGTAACGAGAGCATCAATAGAAATGTAGTGGAGTAAAAAGTACAATATTTGTCCTTCAAATGTAGTGAAAGTAAAAGTATCTCCCAAAAATAATACTCAAGTAAAGTACAGATACTCAAAAACTGTACTTAAGTACAGTACTGTCCACCACTGTTGCTACCTAATGTAACAAACGTGTTTTTCTATCTGTATTTATCTGTATGAGTTTAATGATAACATGAACTTTATATTTTTGGCTGTTGCTGGCAATACATTTATATTATTCATTAAAAAGAACAGTGTGGATGTTATTGGTTTAAACAAACATTAATGACCAAATTATGTTTTATTCAAAGTAAATTCCCGAAGTGCTTCCAACAGTCAAAAGTCATTAACACAGTGAAACACATTCACATAGTTGTAAAAGATAAAAACACATTCACATAGTTTCTACTGAAAACTGAAAAACGTGCATTACAATGAACAATGAAACTAGCGTCCATACAAAACCATACTGAAAATAGGCCACATGACTGTTAAAGGCATTGAAATGAAACTGTATGACTTACAACATGGAACAAAATCAGCATTGTAATTGCCGTAACAATAACTTTAATTGTAAATATAAACCAATTAAACAATATTAACAAACAAAGAACTAGGACCCTAAAAGTTGTGGTAGACCTGTGAAGGAGCTGCTTTAAGGAAGGTTGTGGATGTCTCCTCGTGCGTAGGACAGGAAGGAAAGTGCAGAGGAGGTGGATGCTGCTGTGGATGCTGCTGTGGATGTGATGGTTGGCTGGAATGAAGGCATCAAGCTCATAATTTGCTGGAACATCCTGTTTGTCTCCTGGTTGATGGTTGATGATGGTTTTTGGTGGTAACACTGGGATCCCCCTTGTAGATCTCAGTTCCTTGGCCCAGTTTAACGAACCAATCATCACAAACCTAGGGGTTACAGTGGACTCTGATCTTCAGCTCAACAATCAGATCAGGGTGGTCGTTAAATCAAACCAAAATAAAGCCAATTGTTTCAAGGCGTGAAGGAATCAGGTGACAGTTACTATGAAACTACTATAAGAACATTGTGAAGATGTCATTCCCATTAACCCATTACAGTCCGAGCCTCTAATACACTAACAACAGAAAACAACAACAACTGGACTCAGTTTATCATTTGATTCATTTTACAAACAAACTGTCAATCATGTGGTAACCATGGTTACATTAACAACCAGTGAGAGATCATGTTGGTACTAAATACTATCAGCTGTGTGTGATCCTGTACAGACTGAACTACCTGGTCAACAGTGAGAAAGTTTCTCTAACAGGAGGAGACTCTTCCTCCTACAGAGGAACCAGAGAGACTCTCCCTCCTACAGAGGAACCAGAGAGACTCTCCCTCCTACAGAGACACAGAGAGACTCTCCCTCCTACAGAGGAACCAGAGAGACTCTCCCTCCTACAGAGGAACCACAGAGACTCTCCCTCCTACAGAGGAATCAGAGACACTGAGGAACCAGGACGGACTCCAAACCCAGCACACAGAGGCTGAGTGAATGTGGTGTTGAAGGTGTGGAGATGGATCAGTGTGTCAGAGGAGACTCTGTAGAAGCACAGAGTGCCAGCAGGACAGTCCACATACACTGCTACTCTGTTAGAGACAGAGGAGGAGGAGGAGGAGGAGGAGGAGGATGGTGAGATACAGCCATCAGTTAATGGATCATTGTGATGGAAAGAGTAACCATCATCAGAGCACTCCAGACTCCAGGACTGATCATTATATCCAAACAAATAGTCATCACCGTCTCCTTTCCTGCTGATTCCTCTGTAAGTCACTGATATATCAACTGTTCCTTTCCACTCGACCTCCCAGTAACAGCGACCAGTCAGAACATTTCTACTCAGCAGCTGACCCCAGTCATCAAATCTGTCTGGATGATAAGGATATGGCTGATCCTTCTCCACATATGTCACCTTCCTGTTGTTATTAGACAGTTTGAGTTTTCTGTTTGCTGTGTTTGGATCCAGTGTGAGTTCACAGAAATCTGATGGAGAGAACGAGACACAATACAGCTGCAGTTATTGATCTATTATCTGATTGATGAAGACATCATCTTCATCCTCAGTAGGATGTGAATCAGTGATGTCATAGTTTGATGAATGAAATAAAAACACACTTACACTTCGTCAGACCTGATGTCAAGCATCGGACTCCAGCAGGCTGCAGCCTGAAAGGAGGAGGGGGGTCAGAGCAGCACGTTCTCTTTCAGCATGGTAACCCTAACCCTAACATGGACATGACATCACTCAAAAAGTCAGCCGTACGATTCCCCTGCAGCTCAGATCCTGATCACACTGAGGAGCTTTGCTGTTGCTAGGCAACACTACTGTCAATCACACATGACGACTATCAACAGCAGCTATATTCAGCCAATCAAAAACAGGCGTCTCAACGTCAAATCATGTGGACGATGAGAGTGTCTACCTGTCTGTTCATACCTGAGAGTGTCCAGTCTCCAGTGTGGATTCTCCAGTCCAGCAGACAGGATCTTCTCTCCTGAGGATCCTGGATGATTGTTTCTCAGGTCCAGCTCTCTCAGATGGGAGGGGTTGGCGCTCAGAGCTGAGGCCAGAGAAGCACAGCCTTCTTCTGTGATCAGACATCCTGACAAACTGAACACACACAAAACACACACGTCACATGATCTGAGATCACTGCAGGACTGGAAGCTCCTGTGTTTATTACTGTCATCACCAATGTGTTTCTGTCATCTTTACAGTTCAACTTCATACTTTCAATCACTACTACTCAGTTCAAAAGGCCAACCACTGTAAAGCTTTTAATATGAAGTACTTCCAGCTTCCTGTAACCTTAGTCAACATGATGTTAGCGACAGTGAGCTGATTAGATGAAGAGCTGCAGGTGACAGACTCTCACTACAGTTTGTATGAACATCAAACCTCCAACACGTCACAGAGCTAAATGACTCTGTCTCAGATGCTCACAGTATAATACAGAACAGGAATCACAACTAATGTGCAAATAAGGACTGAACATTGTGGAAATAACAGTAAAAGATAACAGAAAGCAAACATTTCTGACTCCTTCATTCAGTTTCAGTGATCATCCAGAGTTTTAAGGTTGTTGAAACAAAAGAAGAATTAAATGGTGGTTAACCAGATAACAGCTGAGGTGAAGTGTCATATCACCATGGTGAGTAACAATCACTATCATCCCAGCACAGATACTGCTCTGAGAATAAAAGAAACTACAACTGTTACCAAATCTGTTCACTGAATAACTATGTGTTTTACTTTGGGCCAGTTACACAGTTAAACTCCTCTCTGGTATTTCAGGTTCCAACAGCAGAAACACAACAAAACTAATAAATATATATTAATAGAAAGTTATTCACAGGGTCTAAAAACATGCTGAAGATAATCTGAGTAGAGAAAATGTCCAGGTGTTTATCTCCTCATATAAATCACAGTTTAAATGATGATCAGTTGAACAGGTTGATGAATCCTGACCTGAGAGTTTCCAGTCCACAGTGTGGACTCTCCAGTCCAGCAGAAAGCTGCTTCACTCCTGAATCCTTCAGGTTGTTGTTACTCAGGTCCAGATCTCTCAGACTAGAGGACTGGGAGCTGAGAACTGAGGACAGACCTGCACAGCTTCTCTCTGAGAAGTTACAGTCATTCAGTCTGGAGAGACAACAATAAAAAAAAAAAAATATTTGTGTTGAAATGAGTCTAAACTTAGATGATATGTAATCTCTGCAAAGCACCAGCTACAATCTTTGGTGTTCTGGTCTAAACCAGCTGGAGATGTGACCGTTAATAATAAAGTAATCAGAATAAATAGTAATACAGTAATATAAATCACATGGTATCAAAACATGAAGAGCTTCTTTATGTCAGTCAAAGATGATATCTGTGTGCTGAACTGTTCATGAAGTTAAAGTAGAGAAACATGTCAGATTATCTAAACTGTGAAATTTTAATCTTGATGAAGAAATACTGACATGAGAGAGGCAGTTTAAACTGTATGGAGTTTATAGTTTAGAAAGTATCTTGAATCAGTTGAGACAAACATGATATGACCTGAGGGTTTCCAGTCCACAGTGTGGACTCTCCAGTCCAGCAGAAAGCTGCTTCACTCCTGAATCCTGCAGGTTGTTGTTACTCAGGTCCAGATCTCTCAGACTAGAGGACTGGGAGCTGAGAACTGAGGACAGAACTGCACAGCTTCTCTCTGAGAGGTTACAGTCACTCAGTCTGGAGAAGAATTTAAAACATATTTAATCAATCATTTATTTTTCTCTCCTCTTAAAAAATATCTCTTTGAATATCTTTTAAATCAATCAATAACTATCTGAGTACTTACAGAGCTTTGTTGGAGGCTTTGACCACTGGCAGCAGCCTCAGAAGAGCCTCCTCTGAAGCAGAGTATTTCTTCAGGTCAAACACATCCAGATCTTTTCCTGATGACAGTAAGATGAAGACCAGAGCTGACCACTGAGCAGGAGACAGTTTATCTGTGGAGAGACTTCCTGGTCTCAGGTACCGTTGGATCTCCTTCACTAGAGAACGATCATTCAGTTCATTCAGACAGTGGAACAGATTGATGCTTCTCTCTGCAGACAGACTCTCACTGATCTTCTCCTTGATGTACTTGACTGTTTCCTTATTGGTCTTTGAGCTACTTCCTGTCTGTGTCAGCAGACCTCTTAGGAGGGTCTGATTGGTCTGCAGTGAAAGACCCAGGAGGAGGCGGAGGAACAAGTCCAGGTGTCCATTTGGACTCTTTAAGGCCTCGTCCACAGCATTCTGGTAGAAATGTGTTGGTTCAGGTTTGTCTTTAAAGACTTTAGACCACCTGGATGTTGTTTGTTTTCCTGCCAGCAGATTGACTCCAGACTTGATGAATGTCAGATGGACATGAAGAGCAGCAAGAAACTCCTGAACACTCAGATGGATGAAGCAGAACACCTTGTCCTGGTACAGCCCTCTCTCCTCTTTAAAGACCTGTGTGAACACTCCTGAGTACACTGAGGCTGCTCTGATATCGATGCCACACTCTGTCAGGTCTGATTCATAGAAGATCAGGTTGCCTTTCTGCAGCTGCTCAAAAGCCAGTTTTCCCAGAGACTCAATCATCTTCCTGCTCTTCTTACTCCAGTGTGGATCTGTCTCAGCTCCTCCATCATACTTGATGTTCTTCAGTTTGGTCTGAACAACCAGGAAGTGGATGTACATCTCAGTCAGGGTCTTGGGCAGCTCTCCTCCCTCTCTGCTTTTCAACACATCCTCCAGAACTGTAGCAGTCATCCAGCAGAAGACTGGGATGTGGCACATGATGTGGAGGCTTCGTGATGTCTTGATGTGGGAGATGATGGTGCTGGCCTGCTTCTTATCTCTGATTCTCTTCCTGAAGTACTCCTCCTTCTGTGGGCCAGTGAACCCTCTGACCTCTGTCACCATGCCGACACACTCAGGAGGGATCTGATTGACTGCTGCAGGTCGTGTGGTTATCCAGAGGCGAGCAGAGGGAAGCAGTTTCCCCCTGATGAGGTTTGTCAGCAGCACATCCACTGAGGTGGACTCTGTAACATCAGTCAGGATCTCAGTGTTGTGGAAGTCCAGAGGAAGTCGACACTCATCCAGACCGTCAAAGATGAACACAACCTGGAACTCTTCAAACCTGCAGATTCCTGCTTCTTTGGTTTCAGTAAAGAAGTGATGAACAAGTTCCACCAAGCTGTACTTTTTCCCTTTCACCACATTCAGCTCTCTGAAAGTGAATGGAAATGTGAAGTCTATGTCCTGGTTGGCTTTGTCTTCAGCCCAGTCCAGAGTGAACTTCTGTGTTAAGACTGTTTTCCCAATGCCAGCCACTCCCTTTGTCATCACTGTTCTGATTGGTTCATCTCTTCCAGGTGAAGCTTTAAAGATGTCTTCATGTCTGATTGTTGTTTCTGGTCTGTCTGGTTTCCAGGATGCTGTTTCAATCTGTCTGACCTCATGTTCATCATTGACCTCTGCAGTCCCTCCCTCTGTGATGTAGAGCGGTGTGTAGATCTGATTCAGAAGGGTTGGGTTTCCTGCTTTAGCGATCCCCTCAAACAGACACTCGAACTTCTTCTGCAGGTTAGACTTGAGTTTACGTCGACACCTGACAGTACGAGTTCCTGAATGAACAAACAACAAATGAAATCAATGAATGTCTCATTTATCCATCATGTTAAATCTGTTAAAATTATCTTACTGCGCTGCAGACGCTCAGCCAGCTCCTCCTGCTTCATTCTCCTCAGGAAGTGCACTGTGATCTTCAGAAATGCCTCTCTGCTGCTCCTCCTCTGTTCTTCCTCCTCACCGTCCAACACCTCCTCATCCTCCCTCTTACTCTCTAAGCATTCTGGGTAATCTGGACTCAGAACCCTCTGCATCTTCTTCAGCTCGTTCTTCACAAAAGTGACGATGTTCTCCTCCAGCAGCTGGAACAGAATAATATATGAATGACACAATCAAACTAACATCATGAAGCAAACATCAGATCCATGTTGGACACACTGACAATCCACTGGTCTACAAAGTGCAGCATGGAGATGATTGTGAACACAATAGATGTAAAAGTAGTTGTTGTACATGTACAGACCATAAATATGGAGTCCAGGTGTGTTTGATGCTGCTGGGCAGACTGACCACTGGGAACCTCTGAGCTCTCCTGGTCCACTCTGTGGAGGAATCATGAAGAATGAGCTCACATTATGTCTGTCAACACAGAGACAAACACAAACTAAAGGTCCATCAAGTGATATTTGGATGTGAACAGAGAATCAGATGACTCCCTGTAGTGGTAAAGCTTTACTAGTCCTGCTGATCCCACTGAGAATCAACAGCTCAGTCTGTTTGTAGCTTTCAGCTCAGTGTTTGGCTTCACCAGTCATTTTGGTTTAGTCCCAACAGCTCTGAACAAACCTCCATACAGCTCTCCCTCCCTCACTGTCCACTGCTGAAGTGCCCTGGAGCAAGGCAGCTCAGTGTCTGCTTGTATCAGACTGGTCGAACTGGGCAGGTCCCAGTATGAACCTGACATTCAAGTGTGTGTAAGTGAGAAAGTAGGCAGGTGTCATGTCTGAGATGTTTGAACGTCTTGTGTTTGAGCAGGTTGAGTATTTGGTCAGACAGAGTTTGTTTTTTTGTTTTTTTTAAAGTATATATTTTTGGGCTTTTTGCCTTTAATTGACAGGTAAGTAGAGATAGACAGGAAACAGGAGGCAGAGAGGGGGGTAATGACATGCAGGAGAGAACCGCTCGGTGCGGGATTCGAACCGGGGTCGCCTGCAGCGAGGACTACAGCCTCAACACATGTGGCGGGCGCTCCTCCCACTGAGCTAAACTCTGCCACAGACAGAGTTTGTTGAATGAGCTTCAGTCTACTGGCTCCTGTCTCATTCATGAGTTTGATTTTATGAGTCAAACCTGTTACAGTGTTTGGACACACTGCTGTAAAATGGTTTATTTCTTACAGGAAGAAGTAAAGTGTGTGATGTTGAAGTGATTTCATCAGAACCTCAGGATATTACATGTGAGGTGCTGCACGCTTCTATTGTATTTCTTATGTATATAAATGATCTGACAGCTGCTGTGATGATTCTGCATTTCTGTTATCTGGGAATGATGTCAGTGAAACTTACAACTCTTAGTAAATCAGAAAGTGTCAGAGAGTTGCTCATAGATAACAAGCTTTCAATACATTTGGGTTAAAGTTAGTCAATCCTGTTTGGAACAAAGACGTCAAGAACAAATACATTAAAAATCTTTTATAATGAAACTGAAGTTTGATGATAGTTTGTCTCATATTTAGGAATAATATTGGACCAGTCACTGTCCTGTGAATCTGTTGTTGTTAAAAAGTTTGCCATCAAACTTCAGTTCCTGTTTCACAGATGAAGGTTTTTGACTTTTCTGTAGAAACTTCTCATGTCCTCATTGGTACAGCATCAGTGTGCTTCTGATGTTCTGATTGGTTCAGTGGTTTAACATCTAAATTCAGGATCAAACTGCAGCTGATATAAAATAATATGATTCAGTATTAATAAAATGTTTCCTCTTTAACTCATGTTGGTTGTGATGGATTCAGAAGTGTAGGACTGCTGCCAGTACAGCTCAGAGTAGAACAACAGAAGCTGCATCATATGTTCAACATTATCAACGGCTTTGATCCTCAATACTTGACAGATAATGAAACATCCTCAGCATGGCTGTAACACCAGGGCCAGTGTGTTCATATAAAGTCCCTCCAGTGAATAATGGAGGCACAAGTTCCTTTTTTAAAGCTGGTGCCGTGTTGTGGAACAGCTTCCTGTTACACATCCAGCTGTTAAACATGAGAGGAGCTTATAGAAGTCAGGTTAGGACTTATTTATGGAACAACTTTATAATGACAGTTTTACTTTGTGTTTATTATTTGATTTAATTTGTGCTGATTCAGTTTCATGTTGTTTGTCTTGTGTTTTGTCTTTAACATGTTGGAAATAAGTGTTTTCACTTTAACATGTTACTGTCAGTTACAGCTTACATCGGATCAGCTGATGGACGTCCTCCTTTAAAATCAATGAAACGTTCATTTGACCGGTCGCTCTTAAAGGACACACAGCTGGGTTCAGGTCCAGGAGATTCTGGTCTCTGATGGATCCTGAAACAACAACAGCTCTGATAAATGTGCATGTTGGATAGAAATGAAAAGTCTGTTCAGTTCAGATTTACATTCTTACCTTCCATCAGCTGGTTGTCCAAGATTAATATATAGAGGTTCATCCTTCGACCGGTCGCTCTTCATGGACACACAGCTGGGTCCAGGTTCCAGTGAGACTGGTCTCTGATGGATCCTGTTAGACAGACAAGATGAACCACCATGGAGGGAAATTCAGACTTAACAGTGAATTTCCAGAAACTTTGCAAGGGAAGTTAAGCTGGGCAATTTTGGAAACATTCCAGGTTGGAAACTTTCCATGGGAATTAACAGGAATTACCTGGAAATTAAGGGTAATTTATACAAACTATATCAAATGTATAAAAACATAAACATAAACATTTTGTTTTGTCATAAGCAGACATGCAAACTAATAATAAAAGTGATCAGAACTTCAATCAATTCTTTCATTGAAGAACAAAAAAATGGATGTTGAGTAAAATTATGGAGCTTTTCCACTACACAGTCCCAGCACGACTCAAGTCGTTTTTTTTTGCGTTTCCATCAGGGATAGTACCTTGATTGATTGATTGGTAACTGGTACTTTTTTAGTACCTGCTCTCCTGAGGATCCAAGCGAGCCGAGCCGATACTAAATGTGACGTCATCAGACTGCCGGCCGCTGATTGGTCAGAAGAGTTGTCGCTGGAAGAGTCATGAGCCGTCCCACACAAGAATCAAACCCGGCATTTTTAAATACCGGCAGCAGCGTTAAAGCATGTCCTCCATTGTTTATGAGTTTGTGTCGCGTAGAAAACGAAGTCACAGCAGTTTAGCGCAGAGCCGTGCTATGACGACCCCGCCCACGTTGAGCAGGTACTTTTTTGTAATGGAAAAGGTTCCTCGAACCGTGTCGAGTCGAGCCGAGTAGTACTGGAACTGTGTAGTGGAAAAGTGCCATTAACTTATTCCCTATGACCCCCCCCCCCCACATCCAGCTGTTAAACATGAGAGGAGCTTATAGAAGTCAGGTCAGGACTTATTTATGGAACAACTTTATAATGACAGTTTTACTTTGTGTTTATTATTTGATTTAATTTGTGCTGATTCAGTTTCATGTTGTTTGTCTTTTAACATGTTGGAAATAAGTGTTTTCACTTCAACATGTTTTTATGTCTGTAATGTATAAATAAATAAATCATGTCACTTTTCATATGAACAACTGAGTGAAACAGCATGAATGTGTTCCAGCAGAGACTGTGTGAGCATGTGATGTGTTATCTCCATATTTAAATGACGATCACGTCTCCTCCCTCTGTATGACGGCCGGCTTTTCACTGACGAGGTCGGACAACACGTCATATAAACCAGTTCATGTCTAGCATAACGTTTACTGTCAGTTACAGCTTACATCTGATCAGCTGATGGACGTCCTCCTTTAAAATCAATGAAACGTTCATTTGACCGGTTGCTCTTAAAGGACAGACAGCTGGGTTCAGGTCCAGGAGATTCTGGTCTCTGCTGTTGGATCCTGAAACAACAACAGCTCTGATAAATGTGCATGTTGGATAGAAATGAAAAGTCTGTTCAGTTCAGCTTTACATTCTTACCTTCCACCAGCTGGTTGTCCAAGATTAACATATAGAGGTTCATCCATGGACCAGTCGCTCTTCATGGACACACAGCTGGGTCCAGGTTCAGGTCCAGCAGAGTCTGGTCTGTGCTGCTTCTTTGTTCTTCTACACAACACACACAGATGTTTGAGTGTGAATAATGATGGTGGAGTGATGTGAGTGGAGAACAGTGATGGACAGTTAGAGATCCTCATCTCACCTCTGAGCTTTGGTCTGGCTGTCATGTTCCCCACACAGAGAGCTTTTAGAGGGAGGGACTCCCTCCTCTCTGTCCTCACACTGATCCATAGCAGAGAAACACCTTCACACAAACACAACAACACATTACTTCTCTTCATTCCTCTCAGTCACATGACAAACACACAGAGCTCTGACTGGAGGAAAGCAGCTGTTGGGCCTGGACTGCTGGGATGGACTGAACACATGGCTTTCTATTGTGTCCCTGAGAGGCCTACATTGCAATCAAAAAGCCTGCTCTGAGCTGTCTTCAGCCCTCAAACAAATGAAAGAGCACCAAAAGGGGGGCCCTGCCCCTTTGACTAGGGTCAAATAACCCTAGAACTCAAATTCCCATAATCCCCTCGGTCCTCGTCCTTGATTGGCTGTGAGACACCCAACGCCACTTCCAGCCACTGACGTCACAAAATCTTTAAAATGGGGACGCACAAGGAAATACCACAGACTGTATATAAGAAACGGACGTAACATCCGTGATGTCACCCATTGGTTTGTGGACTGCTGCTCGGAAGCCAATAGTATCGAATCTAGGCAGCGCCATCTTGAAAATTTCAGGTGCATGCTGGGAAAAATAAAGACACGGATTCTACTTATATGGGCATGAGGCGGAGTCATGGACGGACATATGGGCGGGACCAACGGCGGAGCGTTGAGGCTGCGATTGGTTGCGAGGGCTGGATCTCAAGGACATTGGTCAATCACAACGTAGCCACGTAGCCTGCTTTATCGTCAAGGAGGCCAAAATTTCACAAATGAACACCAGACTGCATTGGGAAATACCTGCAGAAAGGCGAAAATTACGATAACCTCCAGTGGATGCCTGTAATGCTATCCACCACCTTCTGTTGACAACATTAGCCCGAAGACTCGCAACTCCTGGAGGGACAGCAACAGACGGCTTAAACGCCACACTGCTCGCATCAAGCCCTTTTTACAGAAAGAGGTTTTCGTTATTAGTGTGTATAACTTGTTAATTTATAATTGGTTAATAAATAGTTTCTAGCTTTAAAGAGAAATGTCTTTGTGCATGTGTTCTGATCAGTGACTGATCAAAATAGTCAGAGCTTGGACTCTAATCCTTCACTTTTTCTATTTTTTATGATTGAGGCTAATTTAACAGTTTGGTTATTGTTCCTGGTTTCCGGGTGGTGCCCCAAATGAATAATTAGAATTGAGTATTCTTAATTCTTGTAAAGGAGTGTGTTTGGTTATTAATAATGAATAATAATTATCATAAATTATTCATTATTAATAACCAAATACACTCCTTTCCGCTCCTTTGTGGCTTTCACCAATTTGAGACTCCTCTCTGATGTACGAACGTAAGAGCTGCCATACTTGTCTTCATCGGACAGTCCGACTTTCTCACAGTTTAAATGATACAGAAACCAAGTCAAATCAAATATGAAGCTTTATATATTACAGAGGTTTAGCAGAAGACACTTCACTTCGACAGACTTTGACAAGCTCTTCAACATTTGAAATGTTCCTCTTCTTCCAAGTCTACTATATCCATTCAGAGCAAGCAGCGGCAGCTCGTCCAATAATCCAAAATCAATCATGTTACCTGGACAGATGCTGCTGAATTCACATCCACATCAACCCCCAGAGACTTTGTACTTTCATCTGTAGAGGAAACACAGAGAGAACAGCTGAAAGCATCAGTCCAATCACTGATCAGAAACTGAACAGTGATCATCACTCATTCATCCTTTACATCATTTTTGCTGGAAATGAAACGGTTAATGAATTATGAAGTGTTTCTGTCTCCTCCTCTCTGATTCTCCTCCATCATCAGTCAGAGGACTCTGCTTTTCTGTGAAGTCATTTGTATTTATTACTTTTTAATTTTAAATTGTACTGAATTATACTGCATTGGTTATTTACAGTTAAACAGCATGACAGTCAGATCATATTTTATATATAAATCTTTATTTCTGGATGTGTTGTAGTTGTTACATTCTAGTTGTATCTGTGGATCAGTGCAAGACTGTAAGGATCTAAGTAGAGATGTTTCCATGATTTATGGTTGAATGAATGGAGCATTAAACGTTGATGTTACACATGACCAACATCATCTACAGTAAAGATTAAAACAGGCAGAATAAGAGAGAACAAACATCTTCCTGTGATGAGACATAAACTCTGATTATTCTACTAACAGAGTTTCAATGACACTGATTCACTTTATAGTTTCTGTAATGTGACTTTTATTTTTTTGATATTGATATAGTATAAAGATACTGAATGAAAAGTAAACTTTGGTTTATATTGCTGCAGCTGCTGAATCTGGTAAATGAAAAGATGTTTTCAACAGTATGTCTGTGATATAGTTTTAAAAGGTTTCAGAGAATAATATGTTATGACTTTTTATAACCTGTTAATCACTAACCATACCACCTGTGTAAAATAAAGGTTTTTTTGTTGGACTTCACTAACAGCATGATACTGGTTATTAAAACATAAACCAGTTCAAAGGTGACTGAACAGGGTTATGGTTAGGTTAATGTCTGACTTCATTTTATGTCATATCTGTCAGTATATGATCACATGACACAGAACTAAATACATTTTAGTATTTAGTTCAGAAATAACCCAAAAATCCCTGTTGAAAAAATGTATAAAATAAAAGGATGAATACACATGTATATTCTGTGGTAATGTGATCGTGTCTTTTACAAACTGAATTTTTACATTTTCGAAGTTTATCTAAAACACGAAAACACTGACTGCTGATACTTTATAATGTACATTTAAATCCATCCAATCCAAGTGCTGCTGGCCTTTTTAACAACTCTATTTCATCACTGTTGTATTTCATTCTATTTTACAGGTGTTTCTATTTTTCTGGTCACTTTTCCAGTTTCCTGATGTTTGTGCTGCTGAACAGCGTCTTGTTACCAAAGCTAATTACAATCAAAGAGGATTAATGAAGCTTCCACTAGTATTCATAATAAATATCTACTGCTGACACAAACATGATGAAACCTGTTGCTTACGTTACCTTCAGATGCTGAAAGTCATTTTCATCGAGCTGACGACCGAAGCTGAAATGAATCCGCTGCTTCAACCAGGAAACCAAACGTGGGAAGAACAAACATGAAAGTCACAGCAGGAAGATTTCAGGAGTCAGCTGAGTCACAGAAAGTCTCAACTCTGAATTCATCTTTAACCAGAAGTTCACTTTGAAGAAATATGACCAGCACAGCGCTGACCTTTGGATTAAAATACCTGGAGCAGCTAAAGTCAAATATTAAACAGACTGTATTCAGATTTAGTCTTTATTGTCTCATCCATAAATATACTGACTGTCTGTTTTTTCCTTTGTTTTATGACTAAAATGAGTTCTGCTGCCACACATCACAACCCTGACAGGAAACATGGAACTTTATTTTGGTATAGCTACATCTTATTGTGAAATTGAAGTATACTCACATGTTGATGTTTTTTTATGGTAAAGGTACAAACTCAGTGTGATGACATTTGACAGCTTGTTTATTGACTGATTGATGCGCAGGTGCACTGAATGACTGAATGGTGTAATGATGGTTTCTCAGTGTGGTAGTGAGTGTAATGAGTCAGTGTGTCCAGTAGGGGGCAGTGGTCAGCCATTGTTCTAGTGACAGCAGCACTCACACCTTCAACACAAACATTCATGCATGATGACTGACCTCCAGTGGTCACCGACGGTAATTACAACTCTCCACATACAGCCCTGACTACAAGTATAATACTGATATTCATACTGACATTATGACACATTTACTGCATTATATCAGTACTAATGTTCATCAGTCTGATATTGACAATGTGAATACACACATTATTCTGCTGTAAATACTGACGTCAGTAGTGATATTGATCTTTGGAAACTTATGGCGCTTTTCCACTATACAGTTCTAGCTCTACTGGGCTCGACTCGACTTGGTACGGTCCCAGTTAAGACCTTTTTCATTGCTATAGTTCCTCCTCAACGTGGGCGGGGTCGTCATAGCAACGCTGTTAAACTGTGACTTCGTTTAATACGCGACACAAACACAAACACTGGAGGTGATGGAGTACTTGCTGCTCGGTCTGCGGCTCACTGATATGGACTCAGAGAAATAATCATTAGTATTTTTTTATTTATTTAGTATTTATTGCCCTCCAGCGCTCACTGTCAGTAATTAGCCTACAACTCTCCACAAACAGCACAGACATAATCTGTATGATGTCAGTTTTTAGTGAGACAGGTTTTCATATTATATAATATATAATTTTATTTTATACAATATATAATTTTGTCCATGTGTCACTTTATTTTGACCAACCTCAGTCTCAGTTCACATCGCTCCTCATTTCCATCACGTGTTGGTAAGGCAGTGGATTTGTGTTTATTTCACAAACTTCATTTCTTAGTTTTTTCCTCCAGTTTCTTCCCTCTTTTATAAATGAGACAACTCATCTTCTACTTACGGTGGCCGAGACCCGCCATAGCTGCATATAAAAGAAACGCTGCAAATAAAAAGACACACCGCAGCAAACAAAAAAAAACAAAAAACCCCGCAGCATATAATAAAAAAACCGCTGCAAACAAAAACAAACGCCGCTGCAAATAAAAAGACACACCGCAGCAAACTAAAAAAAACCCGCAGCATATAATATAAAAAACGATGCAAATAAAAAAAGCCATAACGGAAGTGGATTACCGGGGACTGTTTTTGCCGAAACACCGGAAGAAGAAACAACAACAACAACAGAACTACGAATTGGGGTAACTATCTTGGCACGACACCGGCAGCTTATTACTGTCGTCGTCGTTGTTGTTGTTGTTGCTTGTACGTGCAGGTCAGGAAATGACGTAAACGGATCGTATATGGTTTGTTATTTGTGTTGTTACGTTACGTGTTGGACTAAATACATGTTGACATATTGAGGAAAGTATTTCGATGTTATGGAAATTCATATTTCATCAGAATGGATACTTGGCGAGCTGTACAGAAAGTCCTGAGTCATAAGATGATCGTTGTGGATAAAGGGAAGACTTTGAAGGTATGTAGCATTATAGCTGTTAGCTTACTTTAGCTGAGTGGCTAGCCGAGCCAATCGCTAATACTATTACGGCTGTGAGCAACCATATAAGTCGTGAGTGGTCTTGAATGAATCAGGACAATCTAAGCTTTCTAACAATGTACGGCATGAGTATATATGTTTAAGGGTTGGTGTTTAAAACATTCAGAAGGACTTGTGGCTACCTCCTAACCTCCGACCCGTCCCGTAGGCGGAACAGCGTGTTTTAAGTGTCTGTAGTTCCGATCCTCATCCCCATGTTGGCTGAAACAGACAAGTCACCCTCAAACATGCTGAAAACCAGATTGAAGTTTGGCCTGCAGTTAGTCTTCCCTAATGTTTATGTGGCTTTGAGGATGTTCCTCACGTTGCCGGTGACAAACTGTGAGGACACAGCTTAAACTTCACATTAATCCAAATAATTATTGTTACCCACGCCTTAGATTATTGTTATCATGATTATTAATGATACAAACAACAACAACAACGACAGTAATAAGCTGCCGGAACTATGTAGCCGTCAGTTGTTTCCACTCTCTGTTAGTGGTCTCCCCGTGTTAGCCGAAGCTAACAATACACCGGCATTCTCCAGTTCAACTTCAAACCTGGGGCTACATCGCCTGACCAAATAACACATTAAAAAGTACATGTAGCGACATTAAACACTACCAGTTTCACTTACTTTCTAGTTCGTTTTCCAATTCGTAGTCCTGTTGTTGTTGTTGTTTCTTCTTCCGGTGTTTCGGCAAAAACAGTCCCCGGTAATCCACTTCCGTTGTGGCTTTTTTTATTTGCATCCTTTTTTTAATTATATGCTGCGGGGTTTTTTTGTTTGCTGCGTTACTTTTATTTGCAGCTATGGCGGGTCTCGGCCACCGTAGGTTCCTCCTCTAGTCTCCTCCTCTAGTCTCCTCCTGTTGACTCCTCCTGTGGTCTCCTCCTGTAGTCTCCTCCTGTAGACTCCTCCTGTTGACTCCTCCTGTAGACTCCTCCTGTTGACTCCTCCTGTAGACTCCTCCTGTTGTCTCCTCCTCTAGACTCCTCCTGTTGTCTCCTCCTGTAGTCTCCTCTACACTCCTCCTCTAGTCTCCTCTTCTAGTCTCCTCCTATAGTCTCCTCCTGTTGTCTCCTCCTCTAGTCTCCTCCTGTTGTCTCCTCCTCTAGTCTCCTCCTGTAGACTCCTCCTGTTGTCTCCTCCTGTAGTCTCCTCTACACTCCTCCTGTAGTCTCCTCCTGTTGTCTCCTCCTCTAGTCTCCTCTACACTCCTCCTGTAGTCTCCTCCTCTAGTCTTTTAATCTATACTAGTCTCCTCCTGTAGTCTCCTCCTGTTGTCTCCTCCTCTAGTCTCCTCCTGTAGTCTCCTCCACTAGTCTCCTCCTGTAGTCTCCTCCTGTTGTCTCCTCCTCTAGTCTCCTCCTCTAGTCTCCTCCTCTAGTCTCCTCCTGTTGACTCCTCTCTTTCTGACTCAATGACCTCATTAGAAACAGAGCTTCTGTGTTTAAAGACGAGGAACAGCTGACATGATGATGTCACTGAGTGTATGATGATGTCACTGAGTATACGATGATGTCACTGAGTACATTTTTTTAATCTCTACTGTATAATTAAATATAACGTTAACTCTTTACTACATAATGCATTCATTTACTGTTTGCTTTTTTAAAATGAAAATGTAATGTAAAGTATTGCAGTTTCTTCACTTCCTCTCTCTCCCTCCTCTTCCTCTCTCCTCTCCTTCCCCCTCCTCCTTCCTTTCTCTCCTCTCCTTCCTCTCTCCTCTCCTCTCCTTCCTCTCTCTCCTCTCCTTCCTCTCTCTCCTCTCCTTCCTCTCTCTCCCTCCTCTTCCTCTCTACTCCTCTTCCTCTCTCTCCTCTCTCTCTCTCCTTCCTCTCTCTCCTCTCTACTCCTCTTCCCCTCTCTCCTCTTCCTCCTCTCTACTCCTCTTCCTCTCTCTTCTCTCTCCTCCTCTTCCTCTTCCTCTCTCTCCTCTCCTTCCTCTCTACTCCTCTTCCTCTCTCTCTCTCTCTCTCTCTCTCCTCTCCTTCCTCTCTACTCCTCTTCCTCTCTCTCTCTCTCACCTCTCCTTCCTCTCTCTTCTCTCTCCTCCTCTTCTTCTCCCTCCTCTCTACTCCTCTTCCTCTCTCTCTCCTCTCCTTCCTCTCCCTCCTCCTCTTCCTCTCTCTCCTCTCCTTCCTCTCTCTCTACTCCTCTTCCTCTCCCTCCTCTCCTTCCTCTCCCTCCTCCTCTTCCTCTCTCTCCTCTCCTTCCTCTCTCTCTACTCCTCTTCCTCTCCCTCCTCCTCTTCCTCTCCCTCCTCCTCTTCCTCTCTCTCTCTCCTCTCCTTCATCTCTCCTCCTCTTCTTCTCCCTCCTCTCTCCTCCTCTTCCTCTCCCTCCTCTCTCCTTCCTCTCTCTACTCCTCTTCCTCTCTCTCCTCTTCCTCTCCTTCATCTCCCTCTCTTCCTCTTCCTCTCTCCTCTTCCTCTCCTCCTCTCTCCTCCTCTCCTGCTAGTCTGTGTCTTTACTCTCCTCTCGTGATATGTTCATAAATAACCTCTCAGTCAGTATAGAGGCATTAATCACACTGCATACCCACTTCCTGCTGAGCCTCACTGTCATCACATGTGATTGGTTGGCTGTTTTATTCACAACAGAGCACAAAACCATTATTAAAGCATGATTCACCAAGTCTGAATTAAATAAAACCTAAAGTGCTGTCACTTCTTCAGCAGGGAAATAATATGTTTTAATAGTAAACACTTTACTTATCAAAATAAGAGTGAAGAAATGTGGAGAGGAAGAGGAGGAGAGAGAGAGGGGAGGAGAGAGAGGAGTAGAGGAAGAGGAGGAGAGAGGAAGAGAGAGAGGAGTAGAGAGAGGAGTAGAGGAAGAGGAGTAGAGAAGAAGAGAGAGTGGAATAGAGGAAGAGGAGGAGAGAGAGAGAGGGGAGGAGAGAGAGGAGTAGAGGAAGAGGAGGAGAGAGGAAGAGAGAGAGGAGTAGAGGAAGAGGTGGAGAGAGGAAGAGAGAGAGGAGTAGAGGAAGAGGAGGAGAGAGAGACGGGAGGAGAGAGAGGAGTAGAGGAAGAGGAGGAGAGAGAGACGGGAGGAGAGAGAGGAGTAGAGGAAGAGGAGGAGAGAGAGACGGGAGGAGAGAGAGGAGTAGAGGAAGAGGAGAGGAGACAGAGTATAATTATACTATACTGTATAATTAAATATAATGTTAACTCTTTAATGGCCTTTTTATTCACAACAGAGCACAACACAATGATTAAAGCATGATTCACCAAGTCTGAGTTAAATAAAACCTAAAGTGTTGTCACTTATGTTTTAATAGTAAACACTTTACTTAACAAAATAAGAATAAAGAAATCAGTAAAACATGTTTATTCTGGTTGTTTCACATCAGAGTCAGGTTGAATTATAACACAGCTGCAGTACCAACATCTGGCCAGCAGGTGGCAGCACTGACATTTACAACCAGTCACATGTGATGACAGTGAGGCTCAGCAGGAAGTGGGTATGCAGTGTGATTAATGCCACTATACTGACTGAGAGGTTATTAATGAACATATCACGAGAGGAGGGTAAAGACACACACTAGCAGGAGAGGAGAGAGAGGAAGAGGAGGAGAGATGAAGAGGAGTAGGAAGAAGAGAGAGAGGAAGGAGAGGAGAGAGAGGAAGGAGAGGAGAGAGAGGAAGAGGAGTAGAGAGAGGAGGAGAGAGAGGAAGGAAAGGAGAGGAAGAGGAGGAGAGAGGAGGGAGATGAGAGAGAGGAAGGAGAGGAAGGAGAGGAGAGGAAGAGGAGGAGAGAGAGAGGAGAGAGGAAGGAGAGGAGAGAGAGAGGGAGGAAGGAGAGGAGAGAGAGAGGAGGAGAGAGGAGAGAGAGAGGAGGAGAGACAGGAGGAGGAGAGAGAGAGGAGGGAGAGGAGACAGGAAGAGGATGAGAGAGGAGAGAGAGAGAGAGAGGGGAAGGAGAGTAGAGAGGAGAAAGAGGAAGGGGAGTAGAGAGGAGGAAGAGGAGGAGAGAGAGAGGAAGAAGAGGAGAGGAGAGAGGAAGGAGAGAAGAGAGAGGAAGATGAGGAGAGAGAGAGGAAGAGGAGTAGAGAGGAAGGAGAGGAGGAGAGAGAGGAAGGAGAGGAGAGAGAGGAAGAGGAGGAGAGAGGAAGAGGAGGAGGAGAGAGAGGAAGAGGAGGAGAGAGAGGAAGAGGAGGAGAGAGAGAGAGGAGGAGAGGAGAGGAAGGGGAGTAGAAAGGAGAGAGAGAGAGGAGAGAAAGGAAGGAGAAGAGGAGGAGAGAGAGAGGAAGAGGAGGAGGGAGAGGAAGGAGAGAGAGAGAGAGGAGTAGAGAGGAAGATTAGGAGAGAGGAAGGAGAGGAAGAGGAGGAGAGAGAAGAGAGAGGAAGGAGAGGAGAGAGAGAGAGGGAGGAAGGAGAGGAGAGAGAGAGGGAGGAAGGAGAGGAGAGAGAGAGGAGGAGAGAGGAGAGACAGGAGGAGAGAGAGAGGAGGAGGAGAGAGAGAGGAAGAGGAGGAGGGAGAGAGAGAGAGGAAGGAGAGGAAGAGAAGGAGGAGAGAGGAAGGAGAAGAGGAGGAGGAGTAGAGAGGAGAGGAAGGAGAGGAGAGGAAGGAGAGGAGAGGAGAGAGGAGGAGAAGAGGAGGAGAGAGAGAGGAAGGAGGAGTAGAGAGAGGAAGGAGGAGTAGAGAGGAGAGAGAGGAGAGAGGAAGGAGAAGAGGAAGAGGAGGAGAGAGAGAGGGGAAGAGAAGAAGAGAGGAAGGAGAGGAGAGAGAAGCATATTGAAGGTCCGGGACTGGAATCAGTCATCTGGACGTCTACAGGCCCAGATTACCTGTGAGACCAGAAAGCACAGACTCCTCCTCTAGTCTCCTCCTCTAGTCTCCTCCTCTAGACTCCTCCTGTTGTCTCCTCCTCTAGTCTCCTCCTCTAGTCTCCTCCTGTAGTCTCCCCCTCTAGTCTCCTCCTGTAGTCTCCTCCTGTAGTCTCCTCCTCTAGTCTCCTCTAGTCTCCTCCTGTAGTCTCCTCCTCTAGTCTCCTCCTGTAGTCTCCTCCTCTCGTCTCCTCAGGTGTGTAACATTCAGGTGTCTTCTCTTCTTCACACCTGAGGAATCAGCTGATCTTTTCTCACATTCAGCGTTTATCGTGTCATGTGATCATGATCATGTGACTGATAGTAAACCTTCACCTGCAGGAGGAGACGCTCATTGATCTGTGAGGCCGATGGACGGACGTCATCGTGTTTTATGAGCCAGTTAGAATAGTTTTTATTATCTTTATCCTTATTGGTGCCATGAGTTAAAGTTTAAAAAGTATTTATAAAAGATAATATAACTATAAAAATATATATATATAGTACTGTGTAGAAGTCTGAGGCCACCATTCATTTATGTTAAAGAGAGACAGGTTGCTACTGTTGCTCCAGTGTAAGTGATGAAGGAAAGGAGGTGAGGTTAGTGGATAAAGGAAAGGAGACAGGGTTGGTGGATGAAGGAAAGGAGGCAAGGTTAGTGGATGAGGTTAATGGATGAAGGAAAGGAGACAAGGTTAGTGGATGAGGTTAATGGATGAAGGAAAGGAGACAAGGTTAGTGGATGAGGTTAATGGATGAAGGAAAGGAGACAAGGTTAGTGGATGAAGGAAAGGAGGCAAGGTTAGTGGATGAGGTTAATGGATGAAGGAAAGGAGACAAGGTTAGTGGATGAAGGAAAGGAGGCGAGGTTAGTGGATGAAGTAAAGGAGGCAAGGTTAGTGGATGAAGGAAAGGAGGCGAGGTTAGTGGATGAAGGAAAGGAGGCGAAGTTAGTGGATGAAGGAAAGGTAAGTGGATGAAGGAAAGGAGGCGAGGTTAGTGGATGAGGTTAGTGGATGAAGGAAAGGAGGCGAGGTTAGTGGATAAAGGTAAGGAGGCGAGGTTAGTGGATGAAGGAAAGGAGGCGAGGTTGGTGGATGAAGGAAAGGAGGCGAGGTTAGTGGAGGAAGGGGAAGAGGAAGGAAAGGAGGTGAGGTTAGTGGATGAAGGAAAGGAGGCGAAGTTAGTGGATAAAGGAAAGGAGGCAAGGTTAGTGGATGAAGGAAAGGAGGCGAGGTTAGTGGAGGAAGGGGAAGAGGAAGGAAAGGAGGCGAGGTTAGTGGATGAAGGAAAGGAGACAAGGTTAGTGGATGAAGGAAAGGAGGCAAGGTTAGTGGATGAAGGAAATGAGATGAGGTTAGTGGATGAAGGAAAGGAGGCGAGGTTAGTGGATGAAGGAAAGGAGACAAGGTTAGTGTATGAGGTTAGTGGATGAAGGAAAGGAGACAAGGTTAGTGGATGAAGGAAAGGAGGCGAGGTTAGTGGATGAAGGAAATGAGATGAGGTTAGTGGATGAAGGAAAGGAGACAAGGTTAGTGGATGAAGGAAAGGAGACAAGGTTAGTAGATGAAGGAAAGGAGACGAGGTTAGTGAATGAAGGGAAGGAGACGAGGTTAGTGGATGAAGGAAAGGAGGCAAGGTAAGTGGATGAAGGGGAAGAGTAAGGAAAGGAGGCGAGGTTAGTGGATGAAGGAAAGGAGACGAGGTTAGTGGATGAGGTTAGTGGATGAAGGAAAGGAGACGAGGTTAGTGGATGAGGTTAGTGGATGAAGGAAAGGAGACGAGGTTAGTGGATGAAGGAAAGGAGGCGAGGTTAGTGAATGACGTTAGTGGATGAAGGAAAGGAGGCTAGGTTAGTGGATGAGGTCAGTGGATGAAGGAAAGGAGACAAGGTTAGTGGATGAAGGAAAGGAGGCGAGGTTAGTGGATGAAGGAAAGGAGGCGAGGTTGGTGGATGAAGGAAAGGAGGCAAGGTTAGTGGATGAAGGAAAGGAAGCAAGGTTGGTGGATGAAGGAAAGGAGGCGAGGTTGGTGGATGAAGGAAAGGAGGCGAGGTTGGTGGATGAAGGAAAGGAGGCGAGGTTAGTGGATGAAGGAAAGGAGGCGAGGTTGGTGGATGAAGGAAAGGAGGCAAGGTTAGTGGATGAAGGAAAGGAGGCGAGGTTAGTGGACGAAGGAAAGGAGGCGAGGTTAGTGGATGAAGGAAAGGAGGCGCGGTTAGTGGATGAGGTTAGTTGATGAAGGAAAGGAGGCGAGGTTAGTGGATGAAGGAAAGGAGACAAGGTTAGTGGACGAAGGAAAGGAGGCGAGGTTAGTGGATGAAGGAAAGGAGGCGCGGTTAGTGGATGAGGTTAGTTGATGAAGGAAAGGAGGCGAGGTTAGTGGATGAAGGAAAGGAGACAAGGTTAGTGGATGAAGGAAAGGAGGCGAGGTTAGTGAATGAAGGGAAGGAGACGAGGTAAGTGGATGAAGGAAAGGAGACAAGGTTAGTGGATGACGGAAAGGAGACGAGGTTAGTGGATGAGGTTCGTGAATGAAGGAAAGGAGACGAGGTTAGTGGATGAAGGAAACGAGACAAGGTTAGTGGATGAGGTGAGTGGATGAAGGAAAGGAGACGAGGTTAGTGGATGAAGGAAATGAGGCGAGGTTAGTGGATGAAGGAAAGGAGGTGAGGTTAGTGGATGAAGGAAAGGAGGCGAGGTTAGTGGATGAAGGAAAGGAGGCGAGGTTAGTGGATGAGGTTAGTTGATGAAGGAAAGGAGGCGAGGTTAGTGGATGAAGGAAAGGAGACAAGGTTAGTGGATGACGGAAAGGAGGCGAGGTTAGTGGATGAGGTTAGTGGATGAAGGAAACGAGACAAGGTTAGTGGATGAAGGAAAGGAGGCGAGGTTAGTGGATGAAGGGGAGGAGGCAAGGTTAATGGATGAAGGAAAGGAGGCGAGGTTAGTGGATGAGGTTAGTGGATGAAGGAAACGAGACAAGGTTAGTGGATGAAGGAAAGGAGGTGAGATAAGTGGATGAAAGAAAGGAGGCGAGGTTAGTGGATGAAGGAAAGGAGGTGAGGTTAGTGGATGAAGGAAAGGAGGCGAGGTTAGTGGATGAAGGAAAGGAGGCGAGGTTAGTGGATGAGGTTAGTGGATGAAGGAAAGGAGGCGAGGTTAGTAGATGAAGGAAAGGAGACGAGGTTAGTGGATGTGGTTAGTGGATGAAGGAAAGGAGGCGAGGTTAGTAGATGAAGGAAAGGAGACGAGGTTAGTGGATGTGGTTAGTGGATGAAGGAAAGGAGGCGAGGTTAGTGGATGAAGGAAAGGAGGCAAGGTTGGTGGATGAAGGAAAGGAGGCGAGGTTAGTGGATGAAGGAAAGGAGGCAAGGTTAGTGGATGAAGGAAAGGAGGCGAGGTTGGTGGATGAAGGAAAGGAGACAAGGTTAGTGGATGAGGTTAGTGGATGAAGGAAAGGAGGCGAGGTTAGTGGATGAGGTTAGTGGATGAAGGAAAGGAGACGAGGTTAGTGGATGAAGGAAAGGAGGCGAGGTTGGTGGATGAAGGAAAGGAGGCGAGGTTAGTGGAGGAAGGGGAAGAGGAAGGAAAGGAGGCGAGGTTAGTGGATGAAGGAAAGGAGGCGAGGTTAGTGGATGAGGTTAGTGGATGAAGGAAAGGAGGCGAGGTTAGTAGATGAAGGGAAGGAGACAAGGTTAGTGGATGAGGTTAGTTGATGAAGGAAAGGAGGCGAGGTTAGTGGATGAAGGGAAGGAGACAAGGTTAGTGGATGAGGTTAGTGGATGAAGGAAAGGAGACAAGGTTAGTGGATGAAGGAAATGAGATGAGGTTAGTGGACGAAGGAAAGGAGACAAGGTTAGTGGATGAAGGAAAGGAGGCGAGGTTAGTGGATGAAGGAAAGGAGACGAGGTTAGTGGATGAGGTTAGTTGATGAAGGAAAGGAGGCGAGGTTAGTGGATGAAGGATAGGAGACAAGGTTAGTGGATGAGGTTAGTGGATGAAGGAAAGGAGGCGAGGTTAGTGGATGAAGGAAAGGAGGCGAGGTTAGTGAATGAAGGGAAGGAGGCGAGGTTAGTGGATGAAGGAAAGGAGGCGAGGTTAGTGGATGAAGGAAAGGAGAGCTACAGGAGGAGACTAGAGGAGGAAACAACAGGAGGAGACTAGAGGAGGAGATTAGAGGAGGAGACTAGAGGAGGAGACAACAGGAGGAGACTAGAGGAGGAGACAACAGGAGGAGACTAGAGGAGGAAACAACAGGAGGAGACTAGAGGAGGAGACTACAGGAGGAGACTACAGGAGGAGACTAGAGGAGAGCTGAAGAGTTGGTGAGGATTCTGTGATGATGATATGCAGAAAAGGAAGTTATGAAAATGAAGAAAAGAACAAAAGATGAAGAAAAAAGGAAGAAGCGGTTTACAACCAAACATCGAAAGAAAAGACTCACATGCAAGAGGAAGGTGAGTAAAGAGAAAGAGGAAGGAAATAAGACAGCGAAGGTTTCTGTTCACATATTCTGCTCATTCAATTCAAAAGAGCTTCAACAAGGAGGGAGGAAAGGAGGCAAGGATAAGGAAAGGAGGCAAGGAAAAGGAAAGGAGGCAAGGGAAGAAGATAAAGAAGAGATGTGGAGGAAAGGAGGTGAGGTTAGTGGATGAAGGAAACAAGGCAAGGTTAGTGGACGAAGGAAAGGAGGCAAGGAAAAGAAAAGGAGGCAAGGAAAAGGAAAGGAGGCAAGGATAAGGAAAGGAGGCAAGGAAAAGGAAAGGAGGCAAGGAAAAGGAAAGGAGGCAAAGAAAGAAGATAAAGAAGATGAGTGGAGGAAAGAAGGCATAGGAAGGGGATAAAAGAGAAGGGGGAGGAAAGGAGGCAAGAGAAGAGGAGGGGAGGAAAGGAGGAGAGGATAGTGGACGAAGGAAAGGAGACAAGGTTAGTGGAAAGGAGGCGAGGTTAGTGGATGAAGGAAAGGAGGCGAGGTTAGTGGAAAGGAGGCGAGGTTAGAGGATGAAGGAAAGGAGACGAGGTTAGTGGATGAAGGAAAGGACACGAGGTTAGTGGATGAAGGAAAGGAGGCGAGGTTAATGGACGAAGAAAAGGAGGCAAGGTTAGTGGACGAAGGAAAGGAGGCGAGGTTAGTGGATGAAGGAAAGGAGGCGAGGTTAGTGGATGAAGGAAAGGAGGCGTGGTTAGTGGATGAAGGAAACGAGGCAAGGTTAGTGGATGAAGGAAAGGAGGCAAGGAAAAGAAAAGGAGGCAAGAGAAGAAGATAAAGAAGAGGGTGAAGAAAAGGAGGTGAGGTTAGTGGACGAAGGAAAGGAGGCGAGGTTAGTGGATGAAGGAAACAAGGCAAGGTTAGTGGACGAAGGAAAGGAGGCAAGGAAAAGAAAAGGAGGCAAGGGAAGAAGATAAAGAAGAAGAGTGGAGGAAAGGAGACGAGGTTAGTGTATGAAGGGAAGGAGGCGAGGTTAGTGGATGAAGGGGAGGGAGGAGGAGGAGGAGGAGGGAGGAGGAGGAGGAGGAGTAAATCAGTGTTGGAGACTCTGACGCGGAAGAAGAATCAGCCTCGGAGAAGGAAGAAGAAACACAAAATGAGAGCAGCCCCTCCGGCTCGCTTCACACTTGTTGATTAACGTTTATCTCCAGCCCTGCAGCGGGGACCGGACGTCTCCCCAGCCCGGTCCTCGCGTGCTTCCCCCGGGTGTGGAGCTGCTCGATTTAAGGCTGCTGCTGCACGGCTGTTACTCTGACTGTGACTGTTACTGTTACTGAAGCCTTTGCACGAGAATAACATCACCGACAGACTCAGCATCAGCAGCTTCATTGGATCAACATTTCATCTTTTATTCATCCAGCTTCACATGCAGGAATCTCCGGGAACCACGCCGAGCACAGAGCGCTCTGAGCCGGGCAGCACCACTGGGTGGCACCGCTGTCTCCGGGCGCAGAGACTCTGATCTCAGCGTGGTGGATGAGCTCCTCGACATCGACACGACTTCAAACCCGACCATTTCTACCTCCTACACACACCAGCTCACTGCTATAAGAAGGTTTCATCCACGATTAATATTTAAGGAGTCGGATGTTTAGAGAGCCAGTGAGGCGGGACGCTGCAGGAATCACGCCGAGCGCGGAGCCCTCTCCGCCGGGTAGCACCGCTGGGTGGCACCGCTGGGTCCAGCCGGTGGGATGACTCTCCACCGGCGGTTAACGACGTCACGTTTACCAGAAAACTAATCTCGTTTGGATCACACAAAGTCGTGACCTGGTGGTATACTTTTGCATTTTTAGGAATTAGATAATAAGCTTCGGGAGCAGAGGAAACACTCCCACCGAGCACAGCGCCCTTTCCCCGGGCTGCGCCGCTGTGTCCGGCCCGGTGGGATGTTCACCACTGGGGGTGGAATATTTTCTAGAGATCCGGGCTTTTCCGTGTCTTAACCCTTCCCTCTGTGTTTCCCCGCCTGCCGGAGACTCTGTGT
>NC_070585.1:33487694-33500194 GCF_027409825.1 Scomber japonicus | reverse complement strand
GGAAGGAAGGGAGTAATGGAGAGAAGGCAGGGAGGAAGGAAGGAAGGAGAGAGAGAGAGGAAGGAATGACAGAAGGAAGACAGGGGGATGAGGAAGGAAGGGAGGAAGAAGGAAGGAAAGGAGGAAGGAGGGAAGGAAGGAAGGAAAGGAGGAAGGAGGGAAGGAAGGGATTAAAGGAAAGAAGGCAGGGAGGAAGGAAGGAAGGAGAGAGAGAGAGGAAGGAACGACAGAAGGAAGACAAAGGGATGGAGGAAGGAAGGAAGGAAGGGAGGAAAGGAAATAACGAAGGGAGGAAGGAAGGACGGAGGAAAGAAGTAAGTAAGGAAGGAAGGTAGGAGGGAGGAAGGAAGGGAGTAAAGGAAAGAAGGCAGGGAAGAGGAAGAAGGAAGGAGAGAGAGAGAGGAAGGAATGACAGAAGGAAGACAGGGGGATGAAGAAGGAAGGAAAGGAAATAACGAAGGGAGGAAGGAAGGACGGAGGAAAGAAGTAAGTAAGGAAGGAAGGTAGGAGGGAGGGAGGAAAGAAGGAAAGAAGGACAGAGGAAAGAAGGAAGGGAGGAAAGAAGGTAGGAGGGAGGGAGGAAAGAAGTAAGGAAGGGATTAAAGGAAAGAAGGCAGGGAGGAAGGAAGGAAGGAGAGAGAGAGGAAGGAACGACAGAAGGAAGACAGGGGGATGAAGAAGGAAGGAAAGGAAATAAGAAAGGTAGGAAGAACGGAGGAAAGAAGGAAGGAAGGTAGGAGGGAGGGAGGAAAGAAGGAAAGAAGGAAGGGAGGAAGGAAGGACGGGGGAAAGAAGGTAGGAGGGAGGGAAGAAAGAAGGTAGGAGGGAGGGAGGAAAAAGTGAAGAAGGAAAGAAAAAGAGAAGGAGAGAGGAAGGACAGATGGAAGGAAGGAAGGAAGGAAGGAAGGTTAAAACATTAGGATACAATCAAAGTACTTTAAAGACTCTGATACCAGTTAAATACTTCATGTGACTAAAATACCTCCACTCCTCCTCCTCATCTACATTATTATATTTTTACACCAATGCATTTTCTTAGTGAATATGTTTTATTGGTTTTCAAAGTGTTTCCACATAGAGAAGAAGAGTAGAAGACATTAATTCATCCATTCAAGACGTAACAAGACATTTGATCCTCGTCTTTATCAAACTCTTCCTGAAGAGAGTCATAAAGGTCTAGAGGAGGCCTCCATGTAATAACTCATGTTTGAATCCTTTAAGTTTATATTTAATAGTTTCTATCTTTAAGAAGGACTATGATCACATCTATGATCCAATGACTGAAAGACTGAATTAGACTTAACCGTCTTGCTTAGTGTGTGTGTGTGTGTGTGTGTGTGTGTGTGTGTGTGTGTGTGTGTGTGTGTGTGTGTGTGTGTGTGTGTCTGTGTGTGTCTGTGTGTGTCTGTGTCTGTGTCTGTGTCTGTGTGTGTGTGTGTGTGTGTGTGTCTGTGTCTGTGTCTGTGTCTGTGTGTGTGTGTGTGTGTGTGTGTGCGCAAATTATTCCTATTTATTAAATACAAAATGTTCAAAAGCAGCATGTGGGTACATATAATTTTCTGAACTTAAACTGTTCTAGCTGTTATTAACCTTTTATCCACTTTGTCATTGTATCCACATTATCGACAGTCATCTTTACATTACCGTTGCAATATTGATATCGAGGTATTTGGTCAAATATATCGAGAGAGAGAGAGAGAGAGAGAGAGAGAGAGAGAGAGAGAGAGAGAGAGAGAGAGAGAGAGAGAGAGAGAGAGAGAGAGAGAGAGAGAGAGAGAGAGAGAGAGAGAGAGAGAGAGAGAGAGAGAGAGAGAGAGAGAGAGAGAGAGAGAGAGAGACGATTAATTTTTTTAATTGAGATTAATCGCAGCGTTTCCATAGTTAATCGCGATTAATCGTGTTTTGAATTGCATGTTTAAAATCCTGTTATTTTCCATTTGAAGGCAGTTTTAAGCCCATAATGTAAAGCATTTCTTACCAGAGTGTCTTAACTGGGAATCAATCACGGCTCTGCTGCGACTCCCACACTCCAAAATGGTCCTTTGGTGGAGCTGAGGCTGGCTTGGCTGCACCTGGGTGTTTAGCGTGGAGGTGCTAACTCAAACTCCACGTACTCCGGTGGTAGTTAAACTCCGTTTGACACAGGTTGCATTTTACTTTTGACTTGTCAACTGAAGCGTCTGGAAATGTTTTAAAGTTAAACAAGCCGTTCAAAAGTCCAGTAGCTCTCTTACTTTCCATCAGCGCGGTAGGTTTACTGCAGGAGGCCACTTCAAAGCATAGCGCTACAGCTAGAGGAGCCGTCTACGGGGGAGGAGAAGGGACAAAAAGGCTTGACACATTAAAATGGGATTAAAAAAATGCGTTATGGATTGCATTAATCTGATCGCGATTAACGCGTTAACACTGACAGCCGTAATATATATATCGCCCAGCCCTACAGTAAGATACACACACACACATACATGTGTGTCGCTATAGTTACAGAGAAAAGTTAACACATTTTCATTTCAATAAAATCAGAGTTTTAAAAGTAAATGAGTCATTAAGTTTACTAGCAGAATAAAGTCTGTACATGAAGCTCCTAATGCAGGTAGATCTGCTCCCAATGCAGGTATCATTTAACAGATGTACCTGCATTGGGAGCAGATGTACCTGCATTGGGAGTAGATGTACCTGCATTGGGAGTAGATGTACCTGCATTGGGAGCTGCAGCGTGCAAACTGTTTTCTGCTGTTACAGTTTACTCTGACGTGCATTTCTACACGACTTTATTATTTTTTTGTGATCACTTTTTTAAAATTTTGTATAATTATACACAACGAAACAAACAGAAATACATTCAAGACAACCACAACAACAAACAACATTCAACCACAGTCATTCACCCCCCCCCCCCACCCCCCCCCCCCCCAAGTCCTGCTCCCTCCGCCCACTCCCTAAAAGAAAGAACTTCCGCTCCGTAGCAGCTCAAACCAAGTTGGTAAAGGGCTAAACCAAATTCTGCACAACTTTCTAAAGAGCATTTATCTGAGCTGAAGCACATGTAGGTTTTCTGTGTGTGTCAGAAAGTGTTGAATCATGTTAGCGTTCCTGTTTCTTCATATCTGCTAGCGTTAGCGTTAGGGTTAGGGTTAGGGTGAGTAACACACGCTTCAGACTTCTGATGTTATCTCTTTAGTTTTTGTTTGGTTGATTATTTTTAATTATTTCTACATAAAAAGTCAATAATAGTAAAACAAATAACTCGTAATGTACCAGAATAGAATAGAATAGAAACCTTTTATAGTTATTAGTGTTAGAAGAAACAACCAATAGGACAGAACATAACTGATCACACAAGAGGATTACAGAGTTTAAGAGAAAGGTGTAAAAACTAAAGAATGAATGAATAGTGTTGAACATTAAGTAGGCTGAATATTACATTTAAGACTGGAAGTAAAACGTTTGCTGTAAGTTCAAATATTTAAACTTTCTTTACTCGACAACAAGAAAGTTTATTATATCTGTGAAAAGTCACATTTAAAAGGCTGGATGTTTGTACTGTCACATTTCAGCATTTTTAACTTTTGTCACATTATTTTTAGGGCTGTCAAACGATTATTTTTTTAATCGAGATTAATCGCAGAATTTCCAGTTAATCACGATTAATCACATTTTGAATTGCATGTTTAAAATCCTGTTATTTTCCATTTGAAGGCAGTTTTAAGCCCATAATGTAAAGCATTTCTTACCAGAGTGTCTTAACTGGGAATCAATCACGGCTCTGCTGCGACTCCCACACTCCAAAATGGTCCTTTGGTGGAGCTGAGGCTGGCTTGGCTGCACCTGGGTGTTTAGCGTGGAGGCGCTAACTCAAACTCCACGTACTCCGGTGGTAGTTAAACTCCGTTTGACACAGGTTGCATTTTACTTTTGACTTGTCAACTGAAGCGTCTGGAAGTGTTTTAAAGTTAAACAAGCCGTTCAAAAGTCCAGTAGCTCTCTTACTTTCCATCAGCGCGGTAGGTTTACTGCAGGAGGCCACTTCAAAGCATAGCGCTACAGCTAGAGGAGCCGTCTACGGGGGAGTAGAAGGGACAAAAAGGCTTGACACATTAAAATGAGATTAAAAAAATTAACATATTATGGATTGCATTAATCTAATCGTGATTAACACGTTAACACTGACAGCCCTAATTATTTTCATTCATATCATGAAACTGGGAGCAGAGCAACATGAATGTAAAAACATGAACATGAAACAGAAGCAGAGTTGAGTTAGCAGCAGAATCAGAATCAGAAGCTTTAACTTTAACAGAATGAGTTTATTGTTGGAGCAGAAACTGAAGGTCAGAATATAAAGCTGCTGCAGGATTATTACGTCATGTTTCTGTTCAGGAGCAACGACGAGGAAAAGCTTGAAGGAAAAGTTAGAAATCCAGAACGAGGAAATAAACTAAACTTCATTCAGCAGCATTTTATCTTCACTGGAGAAAGTTTGATTAAAGAAATAAACTAAATAACTAAATAATGAGGCCTTTGACCCTCTGACTGCTTCATTAACCTTCACATGCTTTTCATATTAAGACTCATAATTAGTCTGTACAACCATTCACCATCAGCCATTAATAAATATTTAATTAATACTTTTATTTGATGGAAAACAGACATTTACAATCACTGTTTTATGCTCCAGGAGAAGATTTTATAGAATATGAAGAATATAACGACATGTTTGAAGCTGATTTTTGGATTTTTTTTATAATAAAAAGGTCAAATTACACATTTTGCATTAAAATAAAAATGTTTATCAGCTGCACAAAAATAATAATAAACACATAGATGCATTTTATTTCCAGTTTTGGAAGTTTCAAGTCTGGCTAAGTCTGGTTTTTACAGCTCTCATATGTAAAAATATTTCAAAGCAACTAATTTGGTTCAAAGTAACTATCAATTATTTCCATTTTCAATTAATCTGTCCATTTTTTCCCCCAATGAATGAATGAATGAATGAATGAATGAATGAATGAATGAATCAGGTTATTGAGTATAAAACGTCAGAAAAAGGTGAAAAACATTGATGTTAGTTTCTCAGACTCATGTTCTTTAGTTTAACGGGTCGACTGCTGCAGAAACCTTCATCATCAGAACCACGTTTAAACTTCTCATCTGGTCAAACTTCATTTTCTCTAATATTTCACTTTCTGATGAATTATCTGCAGAAGTAAAAACTTCCCAGCAGCCTCGGCTCTACTCTGCGTGCAGCTGTTCAACCTGATAAAGAGTTTAGTTTTTTTTTTTGTTCCTCAAACGTCTTTAAAGTTTAATTTTAGATGAATTAGATTTTATCAGTAGGAAAGTTTAACCTGCAGCTGAGAAGAAGAAGAAGAAGAAGCCACGCTGAGGTTTGACCACAGAGAGAGGAGACGATGGTAGACGATGGTAGACGATGGTAGAGGATGTTTTTCACTTTCACCGACTTCACTCTGAACGTTAGAACAAGCAGCATCATCACTGTGTCCTCTGTCCACTGTCCTCTGTCCTCTGTCCACTGCTGCTTCTTCTCATCCGAGGATCCTTTAACCTGTGGAAAGTGTTTGAGCATCTTTTAAAAAGCTCTCTGTGAATAAAATGTATTATTAAAGAGTCAAAAAAAGGGCATCACAGTTCTCCTGAAGCGACGTTTTAAAACCCAAAGATCCACTTTATGATGATTATAAAACAGAGAAAAGAAGGAAACCCTCACATGAGAAGAAGAAGCTGCTCTCACAGAATGACCTAGCATTAAAGCATTAAAGCATTAAAGCATGGTGAGAGACATATTTATAGATATATAGATAAAAAGCATGAATCATCAGAACTAAAGCGTGCCAAAGAAGCCATCACAGTTCTCCTGAGAGTTTTAAAATGTTTGGTTTAGTCCAAAAGATCCAGCTCATGATGATAAAACACACAAGAGAAGAAGAAGCTGCAGACACAGGATGACAAGGCGTTAAAGCATGCTGAAGGAAATCTAGATAAAAAGCATGAATCATCAGATCTAATGCGTGCTAAAGAAGACCATCACTGTTCACTGAGCCTTAAGACAAGTTTTAAAATGTCTCGTTTTGTCCCAAACTCAAAGATTTAGTTCATCATGAGATAAAACACACAAGAGAAGAAGAAGCTGCAGACACAGGATGACATGGCGTTAAAGCATGCTGATAGATAAATGAATTAAATATCACATGTTGCTTATTGGAAATGAGTAAAACGTCTCTATCAGAGTCAGAGTCACTGCTGAGTCACAGTTTGAGTAAACAGTAAAAACGGCTGGTTGGAGCTGGACAGGAAAAACCTGACTGGTCTCCAGCTGACGACACCGAGCTGAAACCTGACAGAGAGCTCAGAGCTGCTGATGAGCTGCTGATGAGCTCAGAGTCAGAGTCAAAGTGTCCGGAGACAACATGAGGTCTACCGCAGCGTGACACAACAGAGAAGAAGAACACCACAAAGTAAATGTCAGTTATGATCAGAGAGGCAGAGTGGGCGAGGTGGAGACACTCACACCTTCCTGTCAGCTCGCTCTCAGCTCTTTATTAGCAGCGGCAGCGAGCGCGTGGGAACAGTGACAGCTCTCAGGTCATCTCATCTGAACGCTGCTACGTTTCCTGCTTTTGTTTTAGATGAGAGAGAAGAAGACATTCCTTAAATAACAGCGTTAGAAGAGATCACTGCTGATAGGTGTCTCTGCTCTGTGAGGAGCCAGACGTGACACTCAGGTTACTTCCTGTTACACAGAAAGGAGAATAATTAAACTTACTGATATAGATGATCTACTTTATTATGATATATATATAAGTTTAAACTTAAGCTACTATATTGTTTCTGGAATATCAGTATAATTGTAAATAAAATAACCAAATGTCTGTTTTTCTTTAATCCAGTTAATTAAATGGGGATATCATCTTATCATCACATCCTCATTTAATTAATCTGTTATTTATCATTAAATACAATATTTATCATTGTGGTATAAAACAGCTTCAGGTTAATTTGCTGCACCTTTATTGCTTTTTATCGTTCTTATTAATCAACTCTCAGCAATTACACCAATCAGCCAAAACATTTCAGCTAGAGATGCTCGATATTGGCTTTTCTGCTGATATCAGATATTCTGTTATTGTCCAACTCTTAATTTATGATACAGATATATTCAGGCTTTTAACACCAAAACTGTTAGATAACAACACATTAACATTTCTCCTACTGTTGAATTAACACATTAAGCCTAATTTTATAGTGAAGCTCCACTGGATGCAAACATGAATGCAACATGGCTTTCTACATGTAAACACTGTCTGTGCAAAATAAGAGAACTACTTCAACTTAAGTTATGGAAAATGCCATATTTATGATTTTTAGTGGATTATTTTGAACAAACATTACAGCTCGGGTAAGTTTGACTTCTTCACAAATGGGAGACAATATCAAATAAGGCAGCTGCATCTTCAGTCCAGAGTAGTAAACAATTAACATCGTCCTCTTTGAGTCCAAGTTGAATGAATGAACCTGACAGCTGACTGACTGTAACAGCTGACTGACTGTAACTGGCTTTAACTTAATAATAATTATAATTATAATAATCTTTAATCCGTATAAAACACTTGGAAATAGTCCAAACCGCAGACATTACGTCATTCAGCAGGGGAGCTAGCTTGTTAGCCACGGTTAGCTACCCGCGAGTCCAGCGTGTTGTTATTGTTATACGTCATCAAGCGCGCCGGCGAACTTTCCATGCTGCGTTCAGGCGGGCTCGGAAATGCTGAAGCTTACAGAACAAACACCGGTTATTAACAAACCGATACGATACTTCCCGATATTACTTTTTAAACATTTTTAAGTAAATATCGACATCCATAATTTAATTTCAGTCTTGATTTTGTTTTTAATTATTTGTTTTATTTATTTGTTTGTTTGTTTTATCCATTGTAAAGCGTCCTTGGGTTTGTGAAAGGCGCTTTATAGGTGGTGTTTTGGTGGTTTTAATGTTATCTCGGATATATAGGGTGGTATTTTATTTTAATACATATTTATTAATATTTATACCGATACTGTAGCTGCTACAAGGAGTGCTGTTAAACGAAATGTTATTATATCTCACTGTGCAAAGACAATAAAGCTTCTTCTTCTAGTATTTACACATTTTGTAAGTGGAAGTATTCTTAAAGTACGGTGGCTGGGAAGTGCAAACACTTTTACAAAGTTTTAGACACAGTTATATTTTGGGAAACATTTTTATGTGTAAGATAAGCTCAGATATTCCTTTATTAGTCCCACAATGGGGAAGTTTGCATTATTAGACGAGAAGCAATAAGAAAAACAATAAGACCAATAATAGTAAAACATTTATAAAACACTTTAATATATCATACAACAAAATGACATGAGCTCAACACTTTTACTAAAGGACAAAACACATATTTACATTTTTGAAAACACTTTTAGGAGCTCTGAGACAAATTTACAAACAACACAATGTTCTCGAAAAGGGAAAGTCCCCGAATACCAGAAGTGATGGAAGAGATAAAGTCAGCGGTTTAATGATGAGCCGTCAGTTTGTGTTGTTTTCAATCTAGAGACCAGAGACGGTCAACATGAAGAGTAAAAACATGTTAACTGGTTCATATTTCATTTATTCTACTCATTTCAACTGTGTGCAACGAGATTTAGAGTTCTACATCTCCTCATTGTGGGACTAATAAAGGAATATTTCATGTTATCTTATCAAATGTCATCACAATAAACTCCACAGAAATAGAAAATAAGAATAAACTGCTCAGCATCCTCACTGCTCTAGTCAGACTGAGCAGAATACAGTAAAAATCGAGAGAAAAAATAAACTGAATTGCAGTAAAATCAGCTTCATTTTAGTTTTAGTTAGTTTTGCATTGTTCATTGTAGGTTTTAAATAGTTTTCTTTAAAAACTATCATTTTTATTTTTGTGTGTGTCTCTCCTCCTCAGTGTGTAACTTCATGTGTCATGAGAAGTGTCTGAAGACGCTGCGTTCGGCCTGTTCCTGCATGGCTCCGTCTCTGGTCCGGGTGAGTAACAACCTGCTGCTGCCTCTCTGAAACCCAACACGATGTTTATTGATCCTCACAGCAGCGATCACACAGCCTGACAAGCTGCTCGGATCAATACACCACTGATAAACACACACAGGCTGTAATGGAATGAGCTCTTATCTTCCAGTTGTTGTTTCTGTTTCCTCAGATTATCTCTGAGGAAATGACTTTATAATAAATATGATTTCTTTCTGTTTGTAACGTCTCACACATGATAAGAGTCAGTGATGTTTGTTAGTGTCCATGTGGTTCAGTTTAAATTTAAAGGGTGAAAATGTGAAAATAAACGTTTGAATAACTTCACACATTCTTTTTTTGTGGACCCAGCATCAAATTTCTGCTTTTAATCCATTTAGAGAGAATATATTAGAGGATTATGGTAAAAATGTCTAAGTGGTGTAACCATAAAAACTTTGTACCAAATAATTCAACTTGCTTAAAAACAGTAAATTCTCAAAAAATCACCACATGGACACAAAGAAAACATCACTGACTCTTGTCTGTCGTCTACTGAGCTGAATCACATCGATGTATTTTTGTTACCAGCCAAATGTGTCTAACCTTTTTTAAGTTCTTCAAATTGACATCAAATATGAACTCTTGTCAAGTTAGTTTTTTATTGAAATTGTCAGTTTTAAGCTCTGTTCAGTCAGGATGAACATCAGAAAGAGAATTAGGGAATGAAATATGCTTTATGGTGTTTTAAATAACTCATATTCTTCACATCTCCAGCTCTATATTGATATTCTGAGTCTCTACTGGAATATCTTTACATGATTTACATTAAAAACTCCTTATTTATCTTCTACTGGTCCTTTATGCAGCCGCTCAGTTCAGCCTCTGTGTATTAACAGGCTGTTTTACCTCCTGTCTCTTTAAGGCCCCTCCTTAGCAACCAGCCTAGCAACCACCTTAGTAACCAAAGATTCCGGAACATTCTACCTACGTTCAGGCCGTTTTACTTCCTGTCTCTTTAAGCCCCCCCCCTTAGCAACCAGCCTAGCAACCACCTTAGTAACCAAAGATTCTGGAACATTCTACCTACGTTCAGGCCGTTTTACTTCCTGTCTCTTTAAGGCCCCCCCTTAGCAACCAGCCTAGCAACCACCTTAGTAACCAAAGATTCTGGAACGTTCTACCTACGTTCAGGCCGTTTTACTTCCTGTCTCTTTAAGGCCCCCCCTTAGCAACCAGCCTAGCAACCACCTTAGTAACCAAAGATTCTGGAATGTTCTACCTACGTTCAGGCCGTTTTACTTCCTGTCTCTTTAAGTTTTAACTTCCTGTCAGTGTTTCTACACATGTTTACGTCTAGTTTCTGAACTTTGATCATGTTCAGAGTTTATCTGTAACTGCACGAGTCAGCAGCTCCGACCTGCAGCTGATATCACTGATAAAATGATGAAAGAGTAACAACAGGAAGTGGTTTTAAAATGTTTTTTGACGGTGTTGACGTGTGCTGCACCCTGCAGGTCCCGGTGGCTCACTGCTTCAGTCCGGCTTCTCATAAGAAACGTTTCTGCTGCGTCTGCAGGAAGCAAACGGAGGGAAACACGTCGCTGCGCTGCGAAGGTCAGACCAGTTTAACCAGTTCAACCATCACATGTCAGACCAGTTTAACCATCACATGTCAGACCAGTCTAACCATCACATGTCAGACCAGTTTAACCAGTCTAACCATCACATGTCAGACCAGTTTAACCAGTCTAACCATCACATGTCAGACCAGTTCAACCATCACATGTCAGACCAGTTTAACCAGTTTAACCATCACATGTCAGACCAGTTTAACCAGTCTAACCATCACATGTCAGACCAGTTTAACCATCACATGTCAGACCAGTTTAACCATCACATGTCAGACCAGTTTAACCATCACATGTCAGACCAGTTTAACCATCACATGTCAGACCAGTTCAACCATCACATGTCAGACCAGTCTAACCATCACATGTCAGACCAGTTTAACCAGTTTAACCATCACATGTCAGACCAGTTTAACCATCACATGTCAGACCAGTTCAACCATCACATGTCAGACCAGTTCAACCATCACATGTCAGACCAGTTTAACCAGTTTAACCATCACATGTCAGACCAGTCTAACCATCACATGTCAGACCAGTTTAACCAGTTCAACCATCACATGTCAGACCAGTCTAACCAGTTCAACCATCACATGTCAGACCAGTCAAACCATCACATGTCAGACCAGTTTAACCAGTCAAACCATCACGTCAGACCAGTTTAACCATCACATGTCAGACCAGTTTAACCATCACATGTCAGACCAGTTCAACCATCACATGTCAGACCAGTTTAACCATCACATGTCAGACCAGTTTAACCATCACATGTAAGACCAGTTTAACCAGTTTAACCATCACATGTCAGACCAGTTCAACCATCACATGTCAGACCAGTTTAACCATCACATGTCAGACCAGTTTAACCATCACATGTCAGACCAGTTTAACCAGTTTAACCATCACATGTCAGACCAGTTTAACCATCACATGTCAGACCAGTTTAACCAGTTTAACCATCACATGTCAGACCAGTTTAACCATCACATGTCAGACCAGTTTAACCATCACATGTCAGACCAGTTTAACCATCACATGTCAGACCAGTCAAACCATCACATGTCAGACCAGTTTAACCAGTTCAACCATCACATGTCAGACCAGTTTAACCATCACATGTCAGACCAGTCTAACCATCACATGTCAGACCAGTTTAACCATCACATGTCAGACCAGTCTAACCATCACATGTCAGACCAGTCTAACCATCACATGTCAGACCAGTCTAACCATCACATGTCAGACCAGTCTAACCATCACATGTCAGACCAGTTCAACCATCACATGTCAGACCAGTCTAACCATCACATGTCAGACCAGTCTAACCAGTTTAACCATCACATGTCAGACCAGTTCAACCATCACATGTCAGACCAGTTCAACCATCACATGTCAGACCAGTTTAACCATCACATGTCAGACCAGTCTAACCATCACATGTCAGACCAGTTCAACCATCACATGTCAGACCAGTTTAACCATCACATGTCAGACCAGTCTAACCATCACATGTCAGACCAGTCTAACCATCACATGTCAGACCAGTTTAACCATCACATGTCAGACCAGTTTAACCATCACATGTCAGACCAGTCTAACCATCACATGTCAGACCAGTCAAACCATCACATGTCAGACCAGTCTAACCATCACATGTCAGACCAGTTCAACCATCACATGTCAGACCAGTCAAACCATCACATGTCAGACCAGTTCAACCATCACATGTCAGACCAGTCAAACCATCACATGTCAGACCAGTTTAACCAGTTTAACCATCACATGTCAGACCAGTCAAACCATCACATGTCAGACCAGTTTAA
>NC_070585.1:33467694-33480194 GCF_027409825.1 Scomber japonicus | reverse complement strand
TATTCATTCATTCCTTCCTTCCTTCCTTTCTCTCCTCATACTTCTTGTTCTTTCTTTCTCTTCTTCCTTCCTTCCTTCCTTCCTTCCCTCCCTCCTTTCCTTCCTCCTTCCTTCCTTGACTCGAGGACATCAGTCATTTAAAGTCTCTGATCAGCTTCTATTGATCTTCATCAGTGTGAGTCATATCCTTCATTCCCCCCTTCCTCCTTTCCTTCCTTCTTTCTTCCTCCCTTCCTCCTTTCCTTCCTTCTTTCTTCCTCCCTTCCTCCTTTCCTTCCTTCTTTCTTCCTCCCTTCCGCCTTTCCTTCCTTCTTTCTTTCTTCCTTCCTTCCTTCCTTCATACCTTCCTTCTCTCCTTCCTTTATTCATTCCTTCCTTCCTTCCTTCCTTCTCTCCTTCCTTTATTCCTTCCTTCCTTCTTTCCTTTCTTCCTTCCTTCCTTCCTTTATTCATTCCTTCTTTCCTTCCTTCCTTCATACCTTCCTTCTCTCCTTCCTTTATTCCTTCTTTCCTTCTTTCCTTCATACCTTCCTTCCTTCATACCTTCATACCTTCCTTCTCTCCTTCCTTTATTCATTCCTTTATTCATTCCTTCCTTCCTTCCTTCCTTCCTTTCTCTCCTCATACTTCTTGTTCTTTCTTTCTCTTCTTACTTCCTCCCTCCTTTCCTTCCTTCTTTCTTCCTCCCTTCCTCCTTTCCTTCCTTCTTTCTTTCTTCCTTCTTTCCTTTCTTCCTTCCTTCATACCTTCATACCTTCCTTCTCTCCTTCCTTTATTCCTTCCTTTATTCATTCCTTCCTTCCTTACTTCCTTCTTTCATTCCTTCCTTCCTTCCTTCATACCTTCATACCTTCCTTCTCTCCTTCCTTTATTCATTCCTTTATTAATTCCTTCCTTCCTTCCTTTCTCTCCTCATACTTCTTGTTCATTCTTTCTCTTCTTCCTTCCTTCCTTCCCTTCTTCCTTCCTCCCTCCCTCCCTCCTTTCCTTCCTTCATTCCTCCCTCCCTCCTCCCTCCCTCCTTTCTTTCCTCCTTTCTTCCTTGACTCGAGGACATCAGTCATTTAAAGTCTCTGATCAGCTTCTGTAGATCTTCATCAGTGTGAGTTATTATAGTAACCATGGTAACCAGGGTAACTATAGCAGTGTGAGTTATTATAGTAACCATAGTAACCAGGGTAACTATAGCAGTGTGAGTTATTATAGTAACCATGGTAACCAGGGTAACTATAGCAGTGTGAGTTATTATATCAGTGATGATATCTGATACATTTACAGTCTGTTTAGCATCAGATTCCCTCTTAGTGTTTCCTTTCCTTCCTTCCTTCCTTCCTTCCTCCCTCCATTCCTCCTCTTAGTGTTTCCTTTCCTCCCTCCATTCCTCCTCTTAGTGTTTCCTTTCCTTCCTTCCTTCCTCCCTCCATTCCTCCTCTTAGTGTTTCCTGTTTCTCTGTGGTGGAAGTATAGTAACAAAAAGACTTAACTACTAAAAACAGTGTAACGTTGAAACATAGAAGATGAAGATTTGACTCATTCAGACTCTGAAGCTTCATATTAGCTTCAGATTAAACTTTAAATACATTAGTAGCAGTCGATCGTGTGATAATTTGCCGCTTTATATCCGATAAATAAAACTTAAATAAAGTGATATTAGTATCATACATACATGTTTCCACAGGAGGAGGACTGTGGAGAAGCGAAGGGTTAAATCAGTTTCTCTGTTCTGTAATTTGTCCACCAGAGAGCAGAAAGTTTACTGTTCAACTCTCAGATATCAACCTGAAAACATGTGTGTGTGTGTGTGTGTGTGTGTGTGTGTGTGTGTGTGTGTGTGTTTCTGTTTCTGTGTGTCTGTGTGTGTGTATGTCTGTCTGTCTGTCTGTCTGTGTGTGTGTGTGTGTGTCTCTCTGTCTGTCTGTGTGTGTGTGTGTGTGTCTCTCTCTGTCTGTCTGTGTGTGTGTGTGTGTGTCTCTGTCTGTCTGTGTGTCTGTGTGTGTGTCTCTGTCTGTCTGTGTGTGTGTGTGTGTGTGCATGTGTGTGTGTGTGTCTCTGTCTGTCTGTCTGTCTGTGTGTGTGTGTGTGTGTGTGTGTGTGTGTGTGTGTGTGTGTGTGTGTGTGTGTGTGTCTCTGTCTGTCTGTGTGTCTGTGTGTGTGTCTCTGTCTGTCTGTGTGTGTGTGTGTGTGTGTGTCTCTGTCTGTCTGTGTGTGTGTGTGTGTGTGTGTGTGTGTGTGTCTCTCTGTCTGTCTGTGTGTCTGTGTGTGTGTCTCTGTCTGTCTGTGTGTGTCTGTCTGCGTGCATGTGTGTGTGTGTGTCTCTGTCTGTCTGTCTGTCTGTGTGTGTGTGTGTGTGTGTGTGTGTGTGTGTGTGTGTGTGTGTCTCTGTCTGTCTGTGTGTGTGTGTGTGTGTCTCTGTCTGTCTGTGTGTCTGTGTGTGTGTCTCTGTCTGTCTGTGTGTGTGTGTGTGTGTGTCTCTGTCTGTCTGTGTGTGTCTGTCTGCGTGCATGTGTGTGTGTGTGTCTCTGTCTGTCTGTCTGTCTGTGTGTGTGTGTGTGTGTGTGTGTGTGTGTGTGTCTCTGTCTGTCTGTGTGTGTGTGTGTGTGTCTCTGTCTGTCTGTCTGTCTGTGTGTGTCTCTCTGTCTGTCTGTGTGTGTGTGTGTCTCTGTCTGTCTGTGTGTGTCTGTCTGCGTGCATGTGTGTGTGTGTGTGTGTGTGTCCTCTCTGCAGAGCCACATGTCGTGTTACCACAGCGCTCCACCAGAGTGCACTATGGGACGTCTGCGCTGCATGCTGCTGCATCCGGCTTGCCTTCGCCTCGACTCCAGAAACTTCAGCAAGATGCACCTCTACCGCATCACCGAGAGCTGCAGCCAAGACCTGGGTACACACACACACACACACACACACACACACACACACACACACACACCTAAACCACATCCTCTGCTGCCGTGTGAAGCACAAACAGTCGTCTCATTTCCTGACAGCTTCTCTCTGATCTGAGTGTGAAACTGAAGAATTATGTTTGTTTTTCACCAAATCATCATCTTGATAACAGCGACGGTGTGTTTGTGTCTCTGCTGCATGATGTGTGATATCTGCACACTCCAAACACTCACATCTAACGTCAGAGAAGAAATATCACAGTGTAGAAATAATCTGTTACAGGGTTAGTTCAGTTTATTAGGATCCTCATTAGATATTACTCCTAACTCGAACTCTGGGCTCCTCACAGATCATCTACAACAATAAAAGTCTCATACAAGAAAAACACACAATGAAGATAAAAGCAACAAAATTTAAATTAAATACAAAATTATATTAATATAAAATATACTAAAGTAATAACATATGCACCAAGGAGGAGTTAGATAAATACTATCATTCAATTATTCATCATGTTTCTAAGATGCTTTTAAAGTGAAAGTCCTGCATGAAACATCCTGCATGAATTAAAAGTACATAAGTGTGAATTTAGTTGTAAGTATTAAAAGTAACAGTACTCATATTATCTGAGAGGCCTGTGTGTGTGTGTGTGTGTGTGTGTGCAACAAGTTCACACACACACACACACACACACACATAAATAACTCAGACATAGATTTATATTTAAACTGTGCAACCATCTCTGCAAACGTGTCAGTTCAACCTTTTAAAAAGCTCAAATAAAATAAGAGAATCCATCTTTAGATTCTTCTGAAAAACCAAGTTCACTTCAGAGGTTCAGATAAAGATATAAGTGATTATGAGTGATGTAGTATGCAGTACTACAGTAAAAGTACTGCAGTATTATAGTGATGTAGTATGCAGTACTACAGTAAAAGTACTGCAGTATTATAGTGATGTAGTATGCAGTATTACAGTAAAAGTACTGCAGTATTATAGTGATGTAGTATGCAGTATTACAGTAAAAGTACTGCAGTATTATAGTAAAAGTACTGCAGTATTATAGTGATGTAGTATGCAGTATTACAGTAAAAGTACTGCAGTATTACAGTAAAAGTACTGCAGTATTATAGTGATGTAGTATGCAGTACTACAGTAAAAGTACTGCAGTATTATAGTGATGTAGTATGCAGTACTACAGTAAAAGTACTGCAGTATTATAGTGATGTAGTATGCAGTATTACAGTAAAAGTACTGCAGTATTATAGTGATGTAGTATGCAGTATTACAGTAAAAGTACTGCAGTATTATAGTAAAAGTACTGCAGTATTATAGTGATGTAGTATGCAGTATTACAGTAAAAGTACTGCAGTATTACAGTAAAAGTACTGCAGTATTATAGTGATGTAGTATGCAGTATTACAGTAAAAGTACTGCAGTATTATAGTGATGTAGTATGCAGTATTACAGTAAAAGTACTGCAGTATTATAGTGATGTAGTATGCAGTATTACAGTAAAAGTACTGCAGTATTATAGTGATGTAGTATGCAGTATTACAGTAAAAGTACTGCAGTATTATAGTGATGTAGTGTGCAGTATTACAGTAAAAGTACTGCAGTATTATAGTGATGTAGTATGCAGTATTACAGTAAAAGTACTGCAGTATTATAGTGATGTAGTATGCAGTATTACAGTAAAAGTACTGCAGTATTATAGTGATGTAGTATGCAGTATTACAGTAAAAGTACTGCAGTATTATAGTGATGTAGTATGCAGTATTACAGTAAAAGTACTGCAGTATTATAGTGATGTAGTATGCAGTATTACAGTAAAAGTACTGCAGTATTATAGTGATGTAGTATGCAGTATTACAGTAAAAGTACTGCAGTATTATAGTGGTGTAGTATGCAGTATTACAGTAAAAGTACTGCAGTATTATAGTGATGTAGTATGCAGTATTACAGTAAAAGTACTGCAGTATTATAGTGATGTAGTATGCAGTATTACAGTAAAAGTACTGCAGTATTATAGTGATGTAGTATGCAGTATTACAGTGGTTCCCAACCTAGGGGTGGGGCCCCTCCAAAGGGTCAGCAGATAAATGTGAGGGCTGCTGAGATGATTAATGGGAAAGAGTTCTGATACACAAATGTGTTTTCAGTTTTTGGGTTGGATTTAAAGGACCAGTTCACCTCAATCACAGAGTTTTCATAGTTTTTTAATATTTAGTTAAAATCTTGACTTTGCTGTTTTGTTTTTCACACTTCAAGAACTTCATTTAACTTTCGTTTCATTTGAGGACAGACTGAACTCTTATTTGCAGAGACCTCAAAACCACAACAGTCACACCTGTCTAGAAAACTAATGAGTCGTCGGTGTGACTGAGAGCATGTGGGAAGATATGTTTGTGTCATTTTGGTGAATTTGACCTTTAAGTAGACTTCAAAAAATGGAAAAACAAAACATTTGCACAAGAAAACAAAGTGCACAAGAAACTACTGTACTACTACTGGTACTACCACAACTACTACTACTACTATCGATACTACTACTACTATTAATACTACTATCAGTACTAATAAGTCCCACTGAGGATATCATGAGTTTCTCAGTAGACCTGTGCAAGAAAGCAGCATGAGAAGATTAATGACAAGAACTTAAATATCTGGTTTTATTGAGTCACGGTGTATCTGAAGCTTCACACCTCTGACTCACTCCTCACCAGGACGTCATGGAGCTGTAAATATCTCTGACTGATTGTTTCCCTCCATGTTTTTCATCAGATAACTCATCAGACGACTTCGATCAGAGTGCTGTTGTGTGTAAAGACGGTCAGCCGGCTGCTCCGGACTCCGGTCAGTTCACACACACGGTCACAGAAAAACACATCTGCTGAAATCAGGTGAAACAAAGATGGAGTCTGAATCCTGTGTGTGTCTGTGTGTGTGTCTGTGTGTGTGTGTGTGTGTGTGTGTGTGTGTGTGTGTGTGGCTCACAGGTAAGCAGCTGAAGGTGTTTGACGGCGATGATGCAGCCAAGCGTGGACACTTCCGACTGATCTCGATCTCAAGAGCCACCAGGAATGAGGAAGTGGTGGTGAGATCTGTTTTAACACGTTTTACACACCGATGCTATTTATGATACTACTACTACTATTAATACTACTACTACTGGTACTATTAATACTGCTACTACTACTGGTACTATTAATACTGCTACTACTACTGGTACAACTAGTAACCCTTAGGAGCTTAACAGTCAGGAGTGGAAAATGAGATGTGAAAATTATTCATTTTATTTACTTATAAATAAATAAACTATTATACTAATACTACTAATAATAATTATACTTCTACTACTGGTATTGTTGGTACTAATAATACTACTATTAATACTATTGCTACTGTCCAGCAGGAGTCTAACAGTGCAGTACTCATGTTGTCCTGCAGGAGTCTAACAGTGCAGTACTCATGTTGTCCTGTAGGGGTCTAACAGTGCAGTACTCATGTTGTCCTGTAGGGGTCTAACAGTGCAGTACTCATGTTGTCCTGTAGGAGTCTAACAGTGCAGTACTCATGTTGTCCTGTAGGAGTCTAACAGTGCAGTACTCATGTTGTCCTGTAGGAGTCTAACAGTGCAGTACTCATGTTGTCCTGCAGGAGTCTAACAGTGCAGTACTCATGTTGTCCTGTAGGAGTCTAACAGTGCAGTACTCATGTTGTCCTGTAGGGGTCTAACAGTGCAGTACTCATGTTGTCCTGTAGGAGTCTAACAGTGCAGTACTCATGTTGTCCTGTAGGAGTCTAACAGTGCAGTACTCATGTTGTCCTGCAGGAGTCTAACAGTGCAGTACTCATGTTGTCCTGTAGGAGTCTAACAGTGCAGTACTCATGTTGTCCTGTAGGAGTCTAACAGTGCAGTACTCATGTTGTCCTGCAGGAGTCTAACAGTGCAGTACTCATGTTGTCCTGTAGGAGTCTAACAGTGCAGTACTCATGTTGTCCTGTAGGAGTCTAACAGTGCAGTACTCATGTTGTCCTCTAGGAGTCTAACAGTGCAGTACTCATGTTGTCCTCTAGGAGTCTAACAGTGCAGTACTCATGTTGTCCTCTAGGAGTCTAACCGTGCAGTACTCATGTTGTCCTGTAGGGGTCTAACAGTGCAGTACTCATGTTGTCCTGTAGGGGTCTAACAGTGCAGTACTCATGTTGTCCTGCAGTACTCATGTTGTCCTGTAGGGGTCTAACAGTGCCGTACTCATGTTGTCCTGTAGGGGTCTAACAGTGCAGTACTCATGTTGTCCTGTAGGGGTCTAACAGTGCAGTACTCATGTTGTCCTGTAGGAGTCTAACAGTGCAGTACTCATGTTGTCCTGTAGGAGTCTAACAGTGCAGTACTCATGTTGTCCTGTAGGAGTCTAACAGTGCAGTACTCATGTTGTCCTGTAGGGGTCTAACAGTGCAGTACTCATGTTGTCCTGTAGGAGTCTAACAGTGCAGTACTCATGTTGTCCTGTAGGGGTCTAACAGTGCAGTACTCATGTTGTCCTGTAGGAGTCTAACAGTGCAGTACTCATGTTGTCCTGTAGGGGTCTAACAGTGCAGTACTCATGTTGTCCTGTAGGGGTCTAACAGTGCAGTACTCATGTTGTCCTGTAGGAGTCTAACAGTGCAGTACTCATGTTGTCCTGTAGGAGGCGGCGCTGAGAGCTTTCTACCTCCCTGATGAACCTCAGCACTACGAGCTGCACGAGATCGGCGGTCTGCAGCGTCTCCATAGCGACGACATCATGAACCGTAACGGTAGTCCGGACAACAGGAGCTCGGTGAAGGATGGCGGTGACGCCTGGCTGCTGAGGGCCAAACTACGAGACTCTGAGGTCATCAAGGTGTACTCCAGCTGGCCCAGGTCAGGAGGACGGGGATCTCTTACTCTGCTCCGATGTTCTGGGTTTCCTGGGTTTAATGTTCTTTTTCTTTTTAACGTGTTTTTATGTGTTTCAGGCCGGGTGCAGCTTTCGTCCCCATCTCCGTCTCTAAGAACAGCACGGCAGAGTCGGTCCTCACTGAGGTCCTCAGTCAGCTGGACAGACAGGTAGAGACCACGACCTCCTGCAGATGTTACATTTAGCTCTGAACACATTTTGAGATCTGCTGAAATATTAATGAGAAGGTTTATCAGTTTGTCCAGAATAAGAACGGAGTCTCTGCTCTCTGAAGTCTCTGTTTGAGGAACTGATCTACTAACAAGTATTAGTGTTTAGATAAAACTGCAGGATTCAGGTGTGAAGACGTCGATGAAATGTTCTCTGTTACTGCACATGCTCAGTAGCAGAACTACTCTCACACACAAACACTCTGTCATTTAGTATTAGGGCCACTGAAAACAAAAAAATAGAATTCTGAGAAGAAAAAAAAAATCCAAAAACTTAAAAAAAAAGTCAGAAATCTAACTTTTTTCCAAAACCTAAAAAATAATTTTTTTAGGATTTTTCTTTTTTTTTAATGAAGCCAAAAATCCTTAAAAAAACTTTTTTTTATCCTCCCTAAAAAAATATTTTTTAGGGAGATATTTTTTGGATGAACAAATTATTATTTTCTTTTTTTAATGATGGAAAAAAAACCTCCCTACAAAAACTCTTTTTTAATTCAAATGAATAAATGATTTTTTTTTTTTTTAAATGAAGAAAAAAAATCCTCCCTAAAAAAACATATATTTGAAATGATTGATTCTTTAAGAGAGTTTTTTCATTTCTGAAAAAAAGTCAAAATTCTGAATTTTTTCCAAAACCTAAAAAAAAAATTTCTTAATCCTCCCTAAAAGTTTTTATTTTTATTTTATGTAGGATTCTTTTTGGGGTTTTTTGTTTTCTTTAAAAAAGAATTTTTTTTTGTTAGTATTTTTGTGGAACAAAATCATGATTTTTTTCTCAGGATTAAACTCAGAATTATGAGATTAAAGTCAGAACTCACTTTCCCACAGTGGCCCTAATCCTCTTCCGTAGTTATTAGTCTGTTTCTGTTTCTAAAGAAAGTAACACGACTGAACTTGTTCATCGATGAGGTTCAGACGACATTTCTTTGGCTTGCTTTCATTTAACTGAACACCTGAATCCTGCACGTCATCAGAGCTCCAGACTCTTACTTCAAGTAAATAAAAGTCCAGGCGCTGATACACACACACACACACACACACACACACATATACACACACACACACACACACACACATACACACACACACACACACACACACACACACACACACACACACACACACACACACATACACACACACACACACACACACACACATACACACACACACACACACACACACACACACACACACACACACACACACACATACACACACACACACACACATACACACACACACACACACACATTACTTGCTAGTAGATCAGTTCATTGTTGGTTTGGATCCAAACATGAAGACAAATCAGCAGAATGATCCTTTAATGTGACGACAGAGATTTTCCCCTCCATGTTTTTACTTTAAATTAACATCTAGAAACTTAATTATATACTTTTTAATCTACTTATAATTTCAACTCCATTACACTTGCATTGAACTCTATGTTTTATAAACTAGTGTATTAATGAGATGTTTTAACTTGAAAGTCTGAGTGAACACATGTTTGTTGTTTCAGGATGAAGACTCGACCAACTTCTACCTGCTGGAGGTTTTCATGAGCAGCAAACAAGGTGAGTTTAAAGAGCCAGGAGGAAGCAGCAGTCAGAGTTCAGCTGGTATAACAGTAGTGACCTTTGACCTCTGTGTCCTCAGTGCAGAGACAGACGCTGCTCTATGTGATAGTAACAGTAGTGACCTTTGACCTCTGTGTCCTCAGTGCAGAGACAGACGCTGACTCCTCAGGAGAAGATCCTGGACAAACTGCAGGAGATCAGGAAGGTAATACAACCAGACATCACATTCATTATTACTAACTTTACTTTAATCATCTAAAGCATATGTACAGAGTTTGTTCAGTTTTAAGGTTTTATTTCTTCATATTTGTAGTTTTTAAAGCCAAAAAAGCAGAAATCTGAACTGAAGCCAATATCAGAACCTTTTTATTCCTTTTTAACTTCCTGCACAGTTAAAACTCATTAAACATGAACACAGAACTGGAGGTTTAAGATTAAATGCTGCAGGTTTTAATAGACATATACACATATATCATGGGTGAGCGGTCATAATAAGCTATAAATGCAGTGCATGCCCTTCAATAAAAATAATTGTAAATATTAATCTGGCAGTGTGTTCAATTATACAATACCTTAGTTCTACTGGTTTGGTCTTAAATCCTAATCTGTCCCGTTTTGCTTGTGAAAAGCTGGAAAGTTGACAGCTTGTTTGGCGCATGCACACTGTGACACTGAGTAGTACAGTTACTGCTAGAGGCTGTTTACTATCGATGAAGCAGCTTATCTGCCAACACGCATGCACAAAACTGACTTGTTTGAATTGTTCAGCGGGAAACTGTCAGTGGTTCATTTCATCGTGTAGCCTGGGTCAAAATGAGTGAAAATATTAATTATATTCAGTCTTTGCATTCAGTGCCGTTTTCGCAGAGAACTTTTGAGATATAGTAATTAAAAAACATATTATATTTTTTATTAATAAATAAATACCCCCCTTACGGGCGTGCATGGTAATGACACTTCAGCATGACCACAGTAAAAAGTCATCGCTCACCACTGATATACCCCAGATAGCATGTGAATGTGGGCCACTTGAGGCAATGATCCGGCACTGTAGGCATTCTTCTGGCCCGGACAAAACAGACGTGAACCTAAACTGGCCCATGTAGTAAATGCTACATTTGGGCCAAATATCACAAAACGAATATGGCCCATCTTTGGCCGAAATATGGCAAGTATGGCAATGACTAATCCGGATGCGAGCCTAAAGAGGCCCACATATAAGGAAACATACTTGGCCCACCTTTGTTGAAACATATTTGGGCCAGTCTTGGCTGAACTGGTTTATTTGGTGTGTTTTTGGTTGACATCTGGCATTGTGATGGCTTGGTTATGGCCCACTTTTGGCAAACATGAGCGGACCGCCCAAGTGCCATCATTCCATGCTGTATGTGGGCCGGATGAACATGTCAGGTGTGGGCCAGATATGGGCCAAAAGAGTTTTGCTATCTGGGACATATATATATTTTAAAATAGAGAAAACTCAGACAAAAGTTCACCTCTACTGTCACAACATATTCTTTCTTATTGATGCTGTAAATATTCAATCAGATTTTTCTCCTGTTTCTCATCTCATTTCTAATTTGAGTTAAAGCTTTCTACTCTTTTACTGACTGTAGAAACTCACATATAAATAAACAATAATCTGTTAAACAGTAGAAGAACCTGATCAGTAACCGTGGTGTTCTTCCTGTCTCTCAGGTGTCTCTGCGGCAGATGAACCAGACTCGGTTCTACGTGGTGGAGAACCGGAACCGGCCGGTCCAGGTCGGCCTGCTCATCGTAGGATTTCCCCCCCTGCTCAACAAAGAGGAGTATACTCAGCTGATCCAGGAACAGCTGACCATCAAGAGTGAGTCTGCTACTACATCACTATAATACTGCAGTACTTTTACTGTAATACTGCAGTACTTTTACTGTAATACTGCAGTACTTTTACTGTAATACTGCAGTACTTTTACTGTAATACTGCATACTACATCACTACAATACTGCAGTACTTTTACTGTAATACTGCATACTACATCACTATAATACTGCAGTACTTTTACTGTAATACTGCATACTACATCACTATAATACTGCAGTACTTTTACTGTAATACTGCATACTACATCACTATAATACTGCAGTACTTTTACTGTAATACTGCATACTACATTACTATAATACTGCAGTACTTTTACTGTAATACTGCATACTACATCACTCATAATACTGCAGTACTTTTACTGTAATACTGCATACTACATCACTATAATACTGCAGTACTTTTACTGTAATACTGCATACTACATCACTATAATACTGCAGTACTTTTACTGTAATACTGCATACTACATCACTATAATACTGCAGTACTTTTACTGTAATACTGCATACTACATCACTATAATACTGCAGTACTTTTACTGTAATACTGCATACTACATCACTATAATACTGCAGTACTTTTACTGTAATACTGCATACTACATCACTATAATACTGCAGTACTAATGTAGTATTTATAAACTGTATTTAGTGAGTTTTTGTTTCCGTGCTGATTAAATAAAGATGAGGAACATTTCTCCTCTGTGTGTTTCTTCTTATTGAGGTCAGTTCACAGCAGTATAACCCCTCCTCCCCCCCCCCTCCCCCCCTCTCTCTCTGCAGGTCACCTGGTCACCATCAGCCACATCTATGCCAGTCAAGGTGAGACGGTTGTCATGGAAACGACCCTGTAAAGACGTGGGCACTGCTGAGATGAATATCAGCTACTCCAGACTGAAATATTCCAACAATGATGAATCCTTCTGACTTTAAACACAATCACTGTGATCTGTGTGTGTGTGTGTGTGTGTGTGTGTCTCTGTGTGTGTCTGTGTCTGTGTGTCTGTGTGTCTGTG
>NC_070585.1:33435194-33452694 GCF_027409825.1 Scomber japonicus | reverse complement strand
TAAGGAGGGAGGGAGGTAGGAAGGAAGGAAAGAAGGAAGGAAGGAAGGAAAAGAGTAAGGACAAAAAGAGGAAGGAATTTAGGAGAGAAGGAAGGAAGGAAGGAAGGAAGGAACAGTCAAAAGAGAGACGGGGTCAGTTTGCGTTCCTGCTGATGAATCACCAGCAGATTAAAACTCATCTCTCTGCAAACATCTGAGTTTAAAAAAGAAAAATAGTATTAAAATAAGTTCTGTGTCTATCTGAGATCATTACGGTGCCAGGCGCCGAGGCTCATGGGAAATGTAGTCTTCATCCTGTGCTTTCCTCCACAGGGGGGCGCTAAAACCAACACAGTAAAAAAAAACCTTATAGTAACTTTAAATAAAAAAATAAAGTATGAAATAAAAGATATTCCCTTGAGTTACTTTAATTAAAGGAGAATTCTGTCAGATTAAAATATGATTAAATAAAATATATATAAATTACAGTTTATGACGTAACGCCCGACAAAGCTGGAGCTGCTTTACTGTTCGGTCGTCTTCACCAGATTTAATAATTCAGCTCTATAATTCAGAAGCCTCTCGTGTTAGTGTGTGTGTGTGTGTGTGTGTGTGTGTGTGTGTGTGTGTGTGTGTGTTAGTGTGTGTGTGTGTGTGTGTGTGTGTGTGTGTGTGTGTGTGTGTGTGTGTGTGTGTGTGTGTTCAGCTCCCACCATCCAAACGCTGCTTTCTGTAAAACCAACAACCTTTAAAGTCGAGCAGGAATTTACTGACCGACACTTCGTCCACATTCCCAGAGGAAGCATTAACGATGAGGATGATGATGAGGATGGTGATGAGGAGGATGAGGATGATGAAGGTCCCCAGCTCTTAATGTAGCCGCAGCAACATCTGATGATCACTGTACTTATTTTATTTTTTTCCTGCTTTAACTGGTTTATGTTAACTTGGTGCTACGAGATCTTCTATTCTGACAGAGCTGCTGCACTCGGGTTTTTATTTTAAAGCCTAAAAATCGACCAACTTCCCAGCCAGCGCGTGCCCATGTGGGCCACGTGGGTACTGAGGGGGCTGGAACTGGTCCCACATGGTTTCATTAACGGCCCCACATGGGAATCCCACATGGGCCGACTGTATGAACCCCATAAGGGATGTACAGTAAGTGGGCTTAAACAGGGTAAACTGTGTGGGCCCATATAGTTTCAGTAAGATGGGACCAAACATGGGAATCCCACATGGGCCGACTGTATGAACCCCATAAGGGATGTACAGTAAGTGGGCTTAAACAGGGTAAACTGTGTGGGCCCATATAGTTTCAGTAAGATGGGACCAAACATGGGAATCCCACATGGGCCGACTGTATGAACCCCATAAGGGATGTAAGTGGGCATAAGCTGTGTTGGGCCCATATAGTTTCAGTAAGGTGGGACCAACATGTGAAGCCCATGTGGGTCGGCTAAATGGGCCCATTTAAGATCCATTCTGATCCCATTTGGGTAAACATATGGAGCCCACATGTGTAACTCACCCAGTTGGGCTCCACCTGAAACCCAGTCAGAACCCACTTGAAGCCCATATGGGTAAAAAAAACACAGGTGCGGTCGCCATGGTAACTGCAGACAAACCCACTTGGGACCCATATTACAACCCTTACGGTCCCACATGGGCACGCTGGCTGGCTTTAGATTACTTTCTGGTGGATTATTCTTTAATTTAAAGATGAATTTAGTGCAGAAAGTTTTTTTTTGGCTTTGAATAAACATGAATGAATATTTAAATATATTAATATTATATTTATATATTAATATATTATATGAGTGGCATTCATCAGCTGTAACTTTCCATCGACTGCTGGACTCAGAGAGGCTGGTTGTGTTTTTACCGTTGACGCTGCTGCAGCTAACAGCTAGCTAGCATGCTAGTTATGACATGCATGACGTACTGTATCTTTGCTTCACAGCCGGACGAGTCGCTGCGTCCGTCGCTGTCGCTGTTTACGAAGCGTCACTGCTGGTTTTTACATTTTTACATTTTAGCTGGTTTACTTCACGCTCAGTTTATTTATTTATTTAAAATAGAAACACGAGAACCAGAAACACCCAACTAGCATTTAAATAGCAGAATGCAGGTATGATTTAACAGAAGTCTACCTGCATTGGGAGATTCCTTTTTACAGCTTTAGTCGTTTTTTGGTCCAGAAGCTGTTTGTTTCATTTTTTTTTTTTGTCTTTTTAGTCGTTTTTTGGTTTGTTTCATTCTTTTAAGTGTTTAAATGTCAGATTGCAGTTTAGTTTCATGTAAAGCTGCATAAAGGACGTTTTTAATCCAGTTCTCAGGTTCAGTGTGAACATGTGGAACTGGATTAAAGAGAAGTATTTATTAGATGGGTGAAGATTTAAATGAGAGAAAAAATGAGAGGAAGAGTTAAAAAAACATCTTAGAGCTGCCAAGATTAAAAGCTCTAAAAGTTTGAGTATTTAAAGTTTAACGAGGACGCTGTGATGTGTGATGAAAGTAAGAGGAAGTCGAGTTTGTGAAGTTTTTAAATTAATAATCTAAACGATGTTGTTCTGTGCTTGTTATTTGTCTAATTGAAGCTCAAATGATGCTGACTTCCTGTTAATCTCCATGGCAACGACTGCAGATGAGCAATTAAGCAATTAAGTCGAATTTAGACGAAGAGAATATAAAAATTAAAAGTGCCTAAAATTCTCCTCTGAGGAAAATTTGACTGCATTTTGGGCCACTTTAGTAAAAGTCCTCAAATTTCAGAATAAAAGTCATTTGAGGGTTTTTTTTACAAGCTGTTAAATATCAAAAAGGGTCACATTTGAACAGTATATAAGAGGAAGGAGGAAGGAAGGAAGGAAGGAAAGCAGGAAGGAAGGAAAGGAGGGAGTGAGGAAGAAGGAAGGGAGGGAGGAAGGAAGGAAGGAAGGAAGGAAGGAAGGAAAGGAGCATATTTAGTTTATTCTGAAGAGTTTGGATCTGAATTAGAGTTCAAATTAATCTTCCTGTTGTCCTCGAGTCAAGGAAAGGAGGAAGGAAGGAGGGAAGGAAAGAGGGGAGGAAGGAAAGAGGGGAGGAAGGAAGGGGGGAAGGAAAGAGGGGAGAAAGGGAGGAAGAAGGAAGGGAGGAAGAAGGAAGGGAGGAAAGGAGGAAGGAAAGAGGGGAGGAAGGAGGGAGGGAGGGTGGAAGGGAGGAAGGAAGGAAAGAGGGGAGGAAGGGAGGAAGAAGGAAAGAAGGGAGGGAGGAAGGAAATGAGGGGAGGAAGGAAAGGAGGAAGAAGGAAAGAAGGAAGGGAAGAAAGGAAAGAAGGAAGGAAGGAAGGAAAGAGGGGAGGAGGGAAGGAAAGGAGCATATTTAATTTGTTTGGATCTGAGTCAGAAATGAAGAAGCAGCGACAGACGTCCAGAGACTTAAACACTTTTTAGTTTTTCAGCTTTTTTTTTTATTCTTTAAATCTTAAAATGTTTTTCTGCCATAAAGTTTTTTAGCTTTTTTCACCAAAGATGAAGAAGTTCTGCGTGTTTATTGTAGTTTTTTGTGTTTTTATGTGTGAAATCGAAGCTCCGATGATGCTGAAGTCTCGTTAGTCGCCATGGCAACGACCACAAATGAGCAATTAAGCAATTAACACAGAAAATAACGTTAAAAAAAAGACGTAAAAACTAAAATATTTAAACTCATGATGTTTTAATCTGAGCTGGAAACATTTTATCACCATGAAGCAGCAAATGTAGTTTTATTCTGAAAATCCAGAGACTGAAACGCTTCTTCTTTAAACGTTTTTGAGCTTTTTAACGTCTTAAATGTGTTTCTGCTCCGTCAGCTGTTCGATGCCATAAAGTCGTTTTTTTTTTTTTAGTTGAATGTTTAAAAAAGAAAAAGAAAAAAGTGCTTTAATGTGACTTCCTGCTTCTCTGCGTCCGTCGTGCCTCGTAGCGTCAGACTTCCTGTTGTGAGTTAAACCCCGCCCACATCAGTGAGTTAAACCACGCCCACATTTGTGAGTTAAACCCCGCCCACTTATGTGAGGTAAGCCCCGCCCACATCTGTGAGTTAAGCCCCGCCCACATATGTGAGTTAAACCCCGCCTACTTCTGTCAGTCAAGCCTTGCCCACTTATGTGAGGTAAGCCCCGCCCACATCTGTGAGTCAAGCCCCGCCCACATATGTGAGTTAAACCCCGCCTACTTCTGTCAGTCAAGCCTTGCCCACTTCTGTGAGTTAAGCCCCGCCCACATCTGTGAGTCAAGCCTTGCCCACTTCTGTGAGTTAAGCCCCGCCCACATCTGTGAGTTAAGCCCCGCCCACATCAGCTCACCAGGTCGTGGTTTTGGTTTTTTGGCGTCTGCAGGCTTCCGTAGTGCCTCATCGAAATCGCTTCGACAGCCTCAGTGTGTTAACGTGTGTGTGTGTGTGTGTGTGTGTGTGTGTGTGTGTGTGTGTGTGTGTTAACCTCACATCTGCTGAAAGCTAACGTGCCTCTTAGATGATGTTGTTTGGTTTTTTTTTTTGGCTGTTGAGTTTTTACTGGAAGTTTTATTAATGTTGGATTTAATAGATGATATTTTATGTATATTTTTGCAGAAGCTGTTTTTTTTTATTTTAGTTTTTTTAGTTTTAAATGTAAAGTTTTAAATGTAAATTGCACTAATTGTTTTACAGATGCTCTTAGATGTGACGTTCAGGTAATTATGAATGTTGTAACAACTAAAGCTGAATATATATATATAAATATAAATATAATGATCTATATGTTTAAATAACTAATTCTTTTATGTGTTTAATCAAAATAAACTAAAGAACATCTAAGAATTAAAGACGTGCTTCCTGTCTGATTTATTCATTTATGGTCACATGATACAGGAAGGAAGGGAGGGAGGAAGGGAGGAAGGCAGGAAGGAAGGGAGGGAGAAAGAAGGAAGGGAAGAAGGAAGGAAAGGAGGGAGGAAGGAAGGGAGAAAGAAGGAAGGGAGGGAGGAAGGGAGACAGAAGGAAGGGAGGAAGAAGGAAGGGAGGAGGGAGGGAAGGAAGGAAGGGAGGGAGGAAGGAAAGGAGGAAGAAGGGAGGAAAGGAGGGAGGAACGAAAGGAGGGAGGAAGAAAGGGAGGGATGGAGTGAGGAAGAAGAAGGAAGGAAGGGAGGAAAGGGGGAGGGAGGGAGGAAGGAAGAAGGAAGGAAAGGAGGGAGGAACGAAAGGAGGAAGAAGGGAGGAAGGGAGGGAGGAAGGAAGGAAGGAAGGAAGGGAGAAAGAAGGAAGGGAGGAAGGAAGGAAAGGAGGAAGAAGGCAAGGAGGAAGAAGGAAGGGAGAAAGAAGGAAGGAAGGAAGGGAGGAGGGAGGGAAGGAAGGAAGAAGTGAGGAAAAAGGAAGGGAAGGATGGAAGGAGGAAGGGAGGGAGAAAGAAGGAAGGGAGGAAGGAAGGAAGGAAGGGAGGAAGAAGGAAGGGAGGAAGGAAGGACGTTAGTTTATAATCATGATACAGATGTTAGTGACTCAATCCTTACTTTATTTAAAATTTAAATATATATAATATAATAATTTAATGTTAGATAATGATGAGTAGACATGTTGGAATGAGAGTTAGAGTTAATATCTGTCATGTTTTAAGGGCTGAGAGTTTAATATTTAAAAGCAGGAATGACATATCTGTGTGTGAACAGACTGTATTACTTTATTAAATTTAAATCTTAATAATTATTAATTATAAAAGACAATGAAAAATGTAATTAAATGTTTTAAATGTATTTTTATTACCTTCTCAACCCAAAGCATGAATAATAAGAGAGAGGTGATTTTGTTTTAATGTTTTCATCAGCAAACATAAACATAAATAGAAAATATATTAATATGTATGTTTAAAAAGATAATCTGATGAACCAGTGTGTGTGTGTGTGTGTGTGTGTGTGTGTGTGTGTGTGTGTGTGTGTGTGTGTGTGTGTGTGTGTGTGTGTGTGTGTGTGTGTGTGTGTGTGTGTGTGTGTCAGACTGGGAGCTGTGGTGCTGCTCTGTTTGACCAGCAGGGGGCAGAAACTCAACAACTCACCTTCACCAAAGATGCTCTCTGATGAAGAAGATGCTTCACTCTGCACTTAAAATAATAAATAATTAATGAAGTTTAAATGATTTTCAAGCATTAAACCAGCAGAGAGTTTTATAGAGTAGCATGAGCATTAAATCCCTTCATAATAAACTTAAGTTGATATTAAAAGTTTTTCTTGCCTTTGAACAGCTGGAGATAAAAGGACCATTCAGTAACAACACATACAGATATTAATAATTTATATGCTTCTCACATTTCTATTATCTTCTTTCTTTGTTTCAGTTTAAAAACAACCTGACGTCACCAAACTCTTCATAATGAAAAGATTGTGACTTATTTTTAATAGTTTCTTAACAACAGCGGAGGAATGAGATATATCAGACTTTGATACACACACAACACGTGTTAGTAGATCAGGTCATTGATGTTTGGAAAGAAGAAAGAAGAAGTTAATCAGACTGATCCTTTAATAACTTTAAGACCTTAGAAACCCTTCAACCATCATCTTTAACATTTTAATAAGGGAGAAAAGGATGAAGTTTCAAACATTTTAAAATGGAAATTGTATGTTTTTTTTATTTTATTGTATAAAACCATTCCAGACACACATTATTAATCCCAGCAGTGTTTAACTGTAGAACCTGATAATGTAATAACTCATAATAATGTAATAAAGTGCATTTCTAAATAATGTCACAATCTCTGTAGCGATGATGTAATCAATTATTACATCATCACTACGTTAACCTGATTTTTGCAGAACTTAATAATGACGTAATAATTTCCCAATAATGTCACAACTATCTAAAGTTATTGCACATTACCAGGTTTTATTACATTTTCTTTACTATTATGAGTTATGAGGTTCTTTTATTACATTATCAGGTTGTATATGCATTAATCTGGACCTTAGAGGATCTTTAAAGGAGCCTTATGTAATAATAACCTCAGCCTGTAATACCACTGTGTTCCTCCGGGGGCGCCAGAGAGTCACTGAGCCTCCAGTCTGGTCTCAGTGTGACATCAGAGGAAGAAGAAGTGGCACCAAAAAAACCCCAAAACCTCCAGAAACCAACAAGAACCACCATGGAAGTTGTATTCTACAATAAAGATTTTTCGAATATTTGTTCTAGGGCTGTCAAACGATTAATTTTTTTAATCGAGATTAATCGCAGAGTTTCCATAGTTAATCACGATTAATGGCGTTTTGAATGTCATGTTTAAAATCCTGTTATTTTCCATTTGAAGGCAGTTTTAAGCCCATAATGTAAAGCATTTCTTACCAGAGTGTCTTAACTGGGAATCAATCACGGCTCTGCTGCGACTCCCACACTCCAAAATGGTCCTTTGGTGGAGCTGAGGCTGGCTTGGCTGCACCTGGGTGTTTAGCGTGGAGGTGCTAACTCAAACTCCACGTACTCCGGTGATAGTTAAACTCCGTTTGACACAGGTTGCATTTTACTTTTGACTTGTCAACTGAAGCGTCTGGAAGTGTTTTAAAGTTAAATAAGCCGTTCAAAAGTCCAGTAGCTCTCTTACTTTCCATCAGCGCGGTAGGTTTACTGCAGGAGGCCACTTCAAAGCATAGCGCTACAGCTAGAGGAGCCGGCTACGGGGGAGTAGAAGGGACAAAAAGGCTTAAACATTAAAATGAGATTAAAAAAAATTAATGCGTTATGGATTGCATTAATCTAACTCTCCTCCTTCACTAATAACTTCATTTAATTTATTAATGTTTCCTTTATAAACTACATCACAGACACAGTTTCTATTTTAAAAGAGCAGAAAGGACCTTTAATAATTATAATATGACAGATTTAGTGAAAGTACCAGATATATATTCATCATGTTATTTTTAGCTTTGACTCATAGGTCTCACACTTCTGCTTTTTATCTTCTTCTTCTTTTGTTTCTGTTTAAATTCATTTTATTTAGATTTTTGATCTTTAATCATTTAAAGAAAATCAAACAGCAACTTTTCTTGATAATTAATCATTTTACACATTTTAATTTAATTTAACTAACATTGAGCTTTCAGTTACCTGCAACGACGGCATCATGGAGATTATTAACGAGGATTTTTCAGATTAAAGTCGAAAATTTGTGAGAAAAAAACTTTGATTCTTTTCTCCGATATTATAAAGTCGCAAATATACGAAGAAAAAAGTCTTACTGTAATTTTCTCTGATATTATAAAGTCGCACATTTAGGAAAAGAAAGTTGGATAATCTCGGCGGTTTGTGCTTCAGAGCTTTTAATATGATTACTATTTATTATTATATTATTTATTGAACAGCGCCTCACGGTGGCCGGAGGAGGAACTGCAGTCGTGTGTCTCAGTCATGTAAATCACATCATTGTACTGGAAGCTTTTTAATTATATAATAATTTCATTTTAACACAATATATGACATTACCTGATATAGCACTGTTTATAAATGATATTAAAAAATATATATAAGTAAAAAATATATATATACAGCCATACATAATAAAACAAGATATGAAAATAAAATAAAAAGATCTTAACCCTCCTGTTGTGCTCCCGGGTCAAATTGACCCATCTGTTTTGACTCTTCCTTCCTTCCTTCATTCCTTCATTCATTCCTTCCTTCCTTCCTTCCTTCCTTCCTCCTTTCCTTACTTTCCTTCTTCCCTCCTTTCCTTCCTTCCTTCCTCCTTTCCTTCCTTCCTTCCTTCCTTCCTTCCTTCTTCCTTCCTTCCTTCCTCCTTTCCTTCCTTCCTTCCTCCCTTCTTCCTTCCTTCCTCCCTCCTTTCCTTCCTTCCTTCCTCCCTCCTTTCTTCCTTCCTTCCTTCCCTCCTTTCCTTCCTCCTTTCCTTCCTTCCCTTCCTCCCTTCTTCCTTCCTTCCTCCCTCCTTTCCTTCCTTCCTTCCTCCCTTCTTCCTTCCTTCCTCCCTCCTTTCCTTCCTTCCTTCCTCCCTCTTTTCCTTCCTTCCTTCCTCCCTTCTTCCTTCCTTCCTCCCTCCTTTCCTTCCTTCCTTCCTCCCTCTTTTCCTTCCTTCCTTCCTTCCTTCCTTCCTTCCTTCCCTTCTTCCCTCCTTTCCTTCCTTTCTTCCTCCTTTCTTCCTTCCTCCATCTCCCTTTCTTCCTTCCCTCCTTCCTCCCTCCCTCCCTCCCTCCCTCCTTTCCTTCCTTCTTCCTCCCTTCCTTGACTCGAACACAACAGGAGGGTTAATAAATGAATAAATCTATATATTAAGGAACCCTTGGTAGCTTTATGTTGGAGGACTCGTGTCTTTTGGTATTATCCAGTTATTCAGAGTTTAGTAAAATCATTAAAGAAGAAATAGAAAATATCTCTGTAGTTTATATGTACTGAAAGCTTTTTAACCCTTAAACAGACGACGTGCACCAGGAGATACAGACTCTTTAACCTTCCTGTTGTCCTCCTGGGTCCTTCCTCTGTCCTTCCTTACTTCCTTCCTTCCTTCCTTCCTTCCTTCCTCTGTCCTTCCTTCCTTCCTTCCTTCCTTTCTTCCTTCCTTCCTTCCTTCCTTCCTCTGTCCTTCCTTCCTTCCTTCATTCATCCGTCCTTCCTTCCTTCCTTCCTTCCTTCATCTGTCCTTCCTTCCTTCCTTCCTTCATCTGTCCTTCCTTCCTTCCTCCCTCCTTTCCTTCCTTCCTTCTTCCTCCCTCCTTTCCTTCCTTATTCCCTCCTTTCCTTCCTACCTTCCTTCCTTCCTCCCTCCTTCCTTTCCTTCCTTCTTCCTCCCTCCTTCCTTTCCTCCCTCCTTTCCTTCCTTATTCCCTCCTTTCCTTCCTACCTTCCTTCCTTCCTCCCTCCTTCCTTTCCTTCCTTCATCCTCCCTTGCTTCCCTTCCTTCCTCCTTTCCTTCCTTCTTCCGTCCTTTCCTTCCTTCCTTCTTTCCTTCATTCCTTCCTTACTTGAGGTGCAAATGACATAACTAGTAAGGTCTGTTTAAGGGTTAATATTTCATTTTAACACAATACATGACATTACATGACATACGACTGTTTATAAATGATATAAAAAAAGACATATATATTTAAAAAAAAAAAGAATATTTATATATACAGCCAAACATAATAAAACAAGATATGAAAATAAAATAAAAAGATCTTAATAAATGAATAACTCTATATATTAACCCTTAAACAGACCTTACTAGTTATGTCATTTGCACCTCAAGTAAGGAAGGAATGAAGGAAAGAAGGAAGGAAGGAAAGGACGGAAGAAGGAAGGAAAGGAGGAAGGAAGGGAAGCAAGGGAGGATGAAGGAAGGAAAGGAAGGAGGGAGGAAGGAAGGAAGGTAGGAAGGAAAGGAGGGAATAAGGAAGGAAAGGAGGGAGGAAAGGAAGGAGGGAGGAAGAAGGAAGGAAAGGAAGGAGGGAGGAAGGAAGGAAGGTAGGAAGGAAAGGAGGGAAGAAGGAAAGTAAGGAAAGGAGGAAGAAGGAAGGAAGGAAAGGAGGGAGGAAGGAAGGAAGGACAGATGAAGGAAGGAAGGAAGGAAGGAAGGACAGATGAAGGAAGGAAGGAAGGAAGGAAGGGAGGATGAAGGAAGGAAAGGAAGGAGGGAGGAAGGAAGGAAGGTAGGAAGGAAAGGAGGGAATAAGGAAGGAAAGGAGGGAGGAAAGGAAGGAGGGAGGAAGAAGGAAGGAAAGAAAGGAGGGAGGAAGGAAGGAAGGTAGGAAGGAAAGGAGGGAATAAGGAAGGAAAGGAGGGAGGAAGAAGGAAGGAAGGAAAGGAGGGAGGAAGGAAGGAAGGACAGATGAAGGAAGGAAGGAAGGAAGGAAGGACGGATGAAGGAAGGAAGGAAGGAAGGACAGAGGAAGGAAGGAAGGAAGGAAGGAAGGAAGGAAGGAAGGAAGGAAGGAAGGAAGGAAGGACAGAGGAAGGAAGGAAGGAAGGAAGGAAGGAAGGAAGGACAGAGGAAGGACCCAGGAGGACAACAGGAAGGTTAAAGAGTGTGTATCTCCTGGTAGATCTGAGGAAGGACAGAGGAAGGAAGGAAGGACAGAGGAAGGAAGGAAGGAAGGAAGGAAGGAAGGAAGGAAGGAAGGAAGGACAGAGGAAGGAAGGAACGAAGGAACGAAGGAAGGAAGGAAGGAAGGAAGGAAGGAAGGAAGGAAGGACAGAGGAAGGACCCAGGAGGACAACAGGAAGGTTAAAGAGTGTGTATCTCCTGGTAGATCTGAGGAAGGAAGGAAGGAAGGAAGGAAGGAAGGAAGGACAGATGAAGGACCTGGGAGGAGAGTCTGTATCTCCTGGTGCACGTTGTCTGTTTAAGGGTTAAGGAACCCTTAGTAGCTTTATGTTGGAGGACTCGAGTCTTTTGGGATTGTCAGTAATTCAGAGTTTAGTAAAACTATTAAAGAAGAAATAGAAAATATCTCTCTGTGGTTTATATGGAGTTATACTTTAGGAGACTTACAGTAGATGAATATTAAAGATTCTCTTTTCACTGATTACCAAGAAAGTGATGAAGTCTTAATTCAGAGTATTTAACACATCGACGGAACAAATGACTGAAAACCTTCAAATGAAGATGATTTATACCTGAAGATGAAACTTTATTAAACTTTATTAAAATATATTAGAGTGATTAATTAAGGATGGAAAATGTCTTTATATGATTAATCCTTTACTTATCATCTGTGTGTGTGTGTGTGTGTGTGCGTGTGTGTGTGTGTGTGTGTGTGTGTGTGTGTGTGTGTGTGTGTCTCTCTGTGTGTGTGTGTGTGTGTGTGTGTGTGTGTGTGTTTGTCTCTCTGTGTGTGTGTGTGTGTGTGTGTGTGTGTGTGTGTGTGTTTGTCTCTCTGTGTGTGTGTGTGTGTGTGTGTGTGTGTGTGTCTCTGTGTGTGTGTGTGTGTGTGTGTGTGTGTGTGTCTCTCTCTCTGTGTGTGTGTGTGTGTGTGTGTGTGTGTGTGTTTGTCTGTGTGTGTGTGTGTGTGTGTGTGTGTGTGTGTGTCTCTCTCTCTCTCTCTGTGTGTGTGTGTGCGTGTGTGTGTCTGTGTCTCTCTCTCACTGAATGTGTGTTTGTGTGTGTCTCTGTGTGTGTGTGTGTGTGTGTGTGTGTGTGTGTGTCTCTCTCTCTCTCTCACTGAATGTGTGTTTGTGTGTGTCTCTGTGTGTGTGTGTGTGTGTGTGTGTGTGTGTGTCTCTCTCTCACTGAATGTGTGTTTGTGTGTGTCTCTGTGTGTGTGTGTGTGTGTGTGTGTGTGTGTGTGTGTCTCTCTCTCTCTCTCTGTGTGTGTGTGTGTGTGTGTGTCTCTCTCTCTCTCTCTCTGTGTGTGTGTGTGTGTGTGTGTGTGTGTCTCTCTGTGTGTGTGTGTGTCTCTCTGTGTGTGTCTCTCTCTTTCTGTGTGTGTGTCTCTGTGTATGTGTGTGTGTGTGTGTGTGTGTGTGTGTGTGTGTGTGTGTCTCTGTGTGTGTATTAATATTTCTTCCACCTCTCACTGAATGTGTGTTTGTAGGCGTTCAACAACTTTTTTTTAATAGATATAAATAATAAGTGATTAACCCTCAGAGTGAGACCTCTTCATGTGCACACACTCTCTCTCTCTCTCTCTCTCTCTCTCTCTCTCTCTCTCTCTCTCTCTCTCTCTCTCTCTCTCTCTCTCTCTGAGTACAAAAACGCGTCACAGGGAATTTCCAGTAGGGAAGGAAATCAACTTTATGAACAACTCAGACTACTTACTGTCACCTGCAGTGCTCTCAGACTCTTAGACAAACAGCATTCTTCTTCTTCTATTATTTACAGACAATTATTAAAAAATCCTGTTGTGTAAAAAGTAAAAACCTACGTCTTGGCGTCATGACGTACTCCAATTAAACCCAGTTATTGTAAATGGATCCACTGGTGCAGCAGCAGCAGCAGCAGCATGTGCATGGCTGAAGTGAAATGATGTGCACAAGTCATCTGAACTGAGCTGCATTCACTCATAGTTCATGTTTGAAGGGATTTCTGGGGAAGTTTTGACGTGACATTAATAACCAGGTAAGATAACACATGAATTACTATGATTACTGTGATAATGTGCATTTATTATGTTGTGATGGTTTTTTTTGTCTTTGACCCCGTTACCACACTTTGCGTTGCTTTGTTGTGCACTTCACTTCCTTATTGGTGACTTTGACTCCGAACCAGACTCTGCTTTAAAAACGGGCACTTTAAGCTTTTTAAGTGTTATCGGCTAAAACACACACGTTTTACAACATAATTAAAAGTTTATTTTATATTTATAATAGTTGCTTAATGGTTCGGCATAGGAGTGGTTAATGTAAAGTCTTTATTTTAGCCATATTTTACACTTTCTTTACCGCCTCTCGGGTTGATTTCTTCCGCCGCCGTCCATGTTTTCTCGCTAAAATAAATCAGTGTTTCTCAACAAATAAACAATTTAAAGCCAAAATATACATTTGAAATTAATTTGTTTGGTAGATTTCATACAAGAAGAACTCATTACTGTGTTATACGGGGTTATATTGGTATAAATGTGTTGTATGGTGGGATAAATTGAGCTGAGAAGCAGAGAAGTCTTAAATGGGTGATAATGTGAATGGAGCTTGGTGCTAGTTGTGTTAGCGCGCTGCTCGGACTGTTTTAAGGACATTATTTAATATAAAACTAACAGTCACTGTGTGGTTGAACGTGTGTTACATCTATGGACATGTAAGCTGTGTGTTAACATTGTGTTTGTTGTTTTTTAATAGCCGCTGTAACGACACACACAACACAAACAGGCCGATGGCTGCTAGCTGTTAGCCTCAGAGAGCTAACAGGCGCGTTCATGTGGGATTTATGCGTGAACGCGCCTGTAGCAAACAGCAACAAGTGTCAGAGATTATTTATTATTAATAAATAAACACAATTAACTTTATTATAGTAACACAGCACCTATATATACACTAAATACAAACATTTTCTCATTTTTAAAAAACTATTTTACCAAATAATTTTTTCCAATAATAATAAAATTCATATTTTAAGTGTTCATTAAACTTTATATTTATGTTCCAGTTGCAGAGTTGAGTTTGATCTTTGCTGACATCATGGCTGGAGACGACCACTACCTTCATACCTCCAACCAGGTAAACTCTTCTTCTTCTTCTCTTTTTAACTACCTTCATACCTCCAACCAGGTCAACTCTTCTTCTTCTGTCTCTTTTTAACTACCTTCATACCTCCAACCAGGTAAACTCTTCTTCTTCTTCTTCTTCTTCTTCTCTTTTTAACTACCTTCATACCTCCAACCAGGTCAACTCTTCTTCTTCTGTCTCTTTTTAACTACCTTCATACCTCCAACCAGGTCAACTCTTCTTCTTCTTCTTCTTCTTCTTCTTCTTCTTCTACTGTCTCTTTTTAACTACCTTCATACCTCCAACCAGGTCAACTCTTCTTCTTCTTCTTCTTCTTCTTCTTCTTCTGTCTCTTTTTAACTACCTTCATACCTCCAACCAGGTCAATTCTTCTTCTTCTTCTTCTTCTTCTTCTTCTTCTTCTTCTTCTTCTTCTTCTTCTTCTTCTTCAGCTGTAATTAATGATTCACAGATAATTGATTTGTGGTTTCATTCTTAAATGTCATAAAATGATGAAAAATGTTGATTAATGTTATAAATTAAATAAAATGTCATTAAATTCAGTTTACTGTCACAGAGACTGAACGAGGAAATATTCACATTTAAGAAGCTGAATCACAGAATATAGATTAATTGTTTTTTCTTAACCATGACTCCAAATGATTTATTTTTAATTAACTTATCGATGAATTGTTGCAGCTTTAGTTCATCATGAGTAATAATATTATATATATATATATTATAAAAACAGATATAAACCAGGTTTAGTTTACTTTAATTTAGATTTGAAAGTTTAATTTTTTTTTTAACTCATGTTTTATTAGTTTTCACATTTAACAATACAAAACATACAGAACACAGTGTCAGAAGTATTACTATGAGTCATGACTTTTAAAGATAGTCCATTTCCTCCATCTGGTTTCCCATATTGTTTGTTGTAGTCTTATATTATATGTAAGTCTCTCCATAACGCACATCTCGTCAACTATCCCCATCCAGTTCTCCAACGTCGGGGGGGGGGGGGGGGGGGGGGGGGGTTAGGGTTAAAGTGCAATGCATGTTTTAGGCATCTCATATGAAAGTTTAATTTTAAGTATTTTTTGGTTTAAATAAAGAGTCAATATTTCAGAATTTATTCTTTAACAAACTGGTGAAATACTACCTTCATACCTCCAATAATATCAATAATATAATAATAATGCTTTTATATATCATGTATTTTAGTAGAGCTGCAACATTTAGTCAATTAATTACCAACTATTATTATTGTTATTATTTATATTATTTATTTTATTATTATTATTATTATTATTATTATTATTCAGATTCGGCATCTTAAATGTGAATATTTAGTTATTTTTAGTTTCTGTGGTAATAAACTGAATATATTTTTACTGATCAGTTAATGCAGATAAAAATGATCATTAATGAGAATAATGTTTATAATAATGACTTCTTGTGTGTTTGTGTTTCTTTGTCAGATATTTGATAACATCATGATCGAGCCGTGGGATTATCAACAGTTCACCGGCATGACTCAAACCACGGCGCTAAGGACCGGTGAGATTATTGATTATTGATTATTAATTAAATGTTTTGGAGCTTTTTTAATCAGAATGAGTAAATCTACCAAACTGAATCATTTTCCTGTCACTCGTCGCTCTGACAGGAAGTCGTCTTTGATCATTTACTGATAATTAACTTATTGATTAATCCAGAAACTGATAATAATGATTGGTATTTACGCTTGACTGAATATGACTGATATGAAAACACAACGACTCACTTTGACTCATTCTGATGCTTGAAGTGTAATTTAGGTTGAAGATGAATAATCAGAGTTCCTCTAATGTTTTCATCATGTAGGACAAAAGAGAAGTTTAAAATATTCATATTTATGAAACTGAAACCAGAAGTTAGTTAAATTGACTTAAATATTATTATTATATCAAAAATAGTCGCTCATCATATTTATGTCCGTCAGTTAATTGATTTATCTTTTTTTAAATTTTATTTTATTTATATTTATTGATGTTTTGTCAGAAAATACAAAACAATAAGTGTTATATTATTACAGTTAAATGAATAAGTGTTATATTCTGTCTCTTTCAGTATCGGCCCAGTTTTTATCTTTTATTTTTCTTAAAATAAAAGATAAAAAATATAATAAAAAATATAAACTACAAAATAAAATAAAAAGTGAAAAATAAAATTAAAAATAAAATAAAAATAAAATAAAAATAAATATTAAAAAAAATTAAAAAAATATAATAATAAAATTAAAATAAACAAAAAAAAATAATAATAATAATAATAATAATAATAAAATAAAATTAAAAATAAATTAAAAAAAATAAAAAATAAAAATGAGTTTGCAGTCCAGCATCAGCGTTAAACTGAAGCCAGACCTCCGACACAAATCATAGATCCACAAAACAAAAACACACACACAACACCTCAGGAAGTCTCTACACTCCTCACATCCTGAACCTGAATATAAATATATAACAGATTATTTCAGGTAGGTAGCGTCATCCTTTCATTTCCTGCAGCTCAGGGTTAAACTCACATCTTCCCTCCTAGCTGTGACATCACTTCCTGCTCATCACTTCACACTGAGCTTCATATCTAGGCTTTACACCAGCAGGATGTTTGGGGCCGATCACCCATCAGTGAGTTTAAATAAACCGATCACGTCTTCTTTGTCCACGCTGCGTTTCTTCTTCACTTCTTTAATGGACAGGTTAGTAGAGATAGACAGGAAACAGGAGGCACAGAGGGGGGGGGGGAATGACACGCAGGATAAGACCCCTCGGTGCGGGATTCGAACCGGGGTCGCCTGCAGTGAGGACTGTAGCCTCAACACATGGGGCGGGTGCTCTTCCCACTGAGCTAAACTCAACCCCCACGCTGTGTTTCTTAAACTCGGCTCCTCCTCCTCGTGTTCCCTTCAGGTACGTTTATCCCCACGAGGTTCTTTATAGTGTTTTATCTGTCTGACCACAACACTGACGTTTGTTTGAATCCGACAGCTCATGATTCAAGATTCACTAAACTTTATTGTCCGTCTCATCGTGACAGGGCTCCAACATGTTCGGATGTGATTTGAGAAATTTAATATTCCGTGGTTGCTAAGGGCTGTGTTCCGTGGTTGCTAAGGGCTGTGTTCCGTGGTTGCTAAGGGCTGTGTTCCGTGGTTGCTAAGGTGGTTGCTAAGGGTTGTGTTCCGTGGTTGCTAAGGGCTGTGTTCCGTGGTTGCTAAGGTGGTTGCTAAGGGTTGTGTTCCGTGGTTGCTAAGGGCTGTGTTCCGTGGTTGCTAAGGTGGTTGCTAAGGGTTGTGTTCCGTGGTTGCTAAGGGCTGTGTTCCGTGGTTGCTAAGGTGGGCCTTAAAGAGACAGGAGGTAAAACGGCC
>NC_070585.1:33425194-33430194 GCF_027409825.1 Scomber japonicus | reverse complement strand
GTTTATTACTGATGCATGTCCAGTCAGTGAGTCAGTGAGTGTGTAACAGTGTGTGTAACAGTGTGTGTAACAGTGTGTGTAACAGTGTGTGTAACAGTGTGTGTGTGTTTGTGTCTCAGCGCGGCTTCAGGTTCAGATACGGCTGTGAAGGTCCGTCACACGGCGGCCTGCCGGGAGCCTCGAGCGAGAAGAACAGGAAGACCTACCCTGCTGTCAAGGTAACACTTCCTGTCTGTCACACAGCGCCAACATACAAGTACTGCAGTATTATAGTGATGTAGTATGCAGTATTACAGTAAAAGTACTGCAGTATTATAGTGATGTAGTATGCAGTATTACAGTAAAAGTACTACAGTATTATAGTGATGTAGTATGCAGTATTACAGTAAAAGTACTGCAGTATTATAGTGATGTAGTATGCAGTATTACAGTAAAAGTACTGCAGTATTATGAGTGACGTAGTATGCAGTATTACAGTAAAAGTACTGCAGTATTATAGTGATGTAGTATGCAGTATTACAGTAAAAGTACTGCAGTATTATAGTGATGTAGTATGCAGTATTACAGTAAAAGTACTGCAGTATTATAGTGATGTAGTATGCAGTATTACAGTAAAAGTACTGCAGTATTATAGTGATGTAGTATGCAGTATTACAGTAAAAGTACTGCAGTATTATAGTGATGTAGTATGCAGTATTACAGTAAAAGTACTGCAGTATTATAGTGATGTAGTATGCAGTATTACAGTAAAAGTACTGCAGTATTATGAGTGATGTAGTATGCAGTATTACAGTAAAAGTACTGCAGTATTATAGTGATGTAGTATGCAGTATTACAGTAAAAGTACTGCAGTATTATAGTGATGTAGTATGCAGTATTACAGTTAAAGTACTGCAGTATTATAGTGATGTAGTATGCAGTATTACAGTAAAAGTACTGCAGTATTATAGTGATGTAGTATGCAGTATTACAGTAAAAGTACTGCAGTATTACAGTAAAAGTACTGCAGTATTATAGTGATGTAGTATGCAGTATTACAGTAAAAGTACTGCAGTATTATAGTGATGTAGTATGCAGTATTACAGTAAAAGTACTGCAGTATTATAGTGATGTAGTATGCAGTATTACAGTAAAAGTACTGCAGTATTATAGTGATGTAGTATGCAGTATTACAGTAAAAGTACTGCAGTATTATAGTGATGTAGTATGCAGTATTACAGTAAAAGTACTGCAGTATTATAGTGATGTAGTATGCAGTATTACAGTAAAAGTACTGCAGTATTATAGTGATGTAGTATGCAGTATTACAGTAAAAGTACTGCAGTATTATAGTGATGTAGTATGCAGTATTACAGTAAAAGTGGTGGAGGTGGAGTTATGAAGCAGATTAATTTAACAACGTGATTCCAGTGAAGTGATCTATAAATAAAGTCCAGGAAGTGACAGAAAGCATCAGATACCACAGAAGAAGAATGACTTCTGCTTGACTTCATTCTGCTGCTGCCGAGCGTCGCCCAGGAAACGAGAGACTCTGCGTGTGAAAGTTAATCTTTGTGGTTTTTCTCAGAATGACCTCAGATGATAAGATACGGACCCCCTCACTCTCACCCTGCTGCAGCTGAGAGGTGTCGTCTGGAAGTCTGACTGGTTTTATGTTTAATGAGGCGACGCTCCGGTTCTTCAGGAATTTTTTAAGAGGGCGGGATTTATAAAGATGACCGTCACTGATTGGTCGAAACACTCTGCAGCTGCTTCAACTTGTTCTTCATTTCATTCATAAAACAGGAAAAAAGTCAATTAATTAATTATTTATCAGCCATTAAATTAATCACCAACTATTCTGATTATAATGAATCATTTTCACACAAGATATAAAGTTTAAATTCTCTGATTCAGCTTCTTAAATGTGAAGATTTAATGTGTCTTTAGTCTCTGTGACAGTAAACTGAGGAAGGAACAAAGGTAGGAGGGAGGGAGGAAGCAAGAAAGGAGGGAGGGAGGAAGGAAGGGAGGAAGGAAGGATGGAGGAAAAAAGTACATAAGGAAGGAAGGTAGGAGGGAGGGAGGGAGGAAAGAAGGTAGGAGGGTGGGAGGGAGGGAGGGAGGAAGGAAGGAAAGAAGGTAAGGAGGGAGGAGGGAGGGAGGAAAGAAGGTAGGAGGGAGGGAGGAAGGAAGGAAGGGAAAGAAAGAAGGAAGGCAGAAGGGAGGAAGGAAGGAAGGAAGGGAAAGAAAGAAGGAAGGGAGGAAGGAAGGAAGGAGGAAGGAAGGGAGGAAGGGAGGAAAGAAGGAAGGAAGGGAGGAAAGAAAGAAGGAAAGGAGGAAGGAACAAAGGTAGGAGGGAGGGAGGAAACAAGAAAGTAGGGAGGGAGGGAGGAAGGAAGGAATGAAGGGAAAAGAAAGAAGGAAGGCAGGAGGGAGGAAGGAAGGAAGAGAGGAGGAAGGGAGGAAAGGAGGGAGGGAGGGAGGAAGGAAGGGAGGAAAGAAGGAAGGTAGGAGGGAGGAAGGAAGGAAAGAAGGTAGGAGGGTGGGAGGGAGGAAGGAAGGAAAGAAGGTAGGAGGGAGGGAGGGAGGAAAGAGAGGAAGGTAGGGGGGAGGAACGAAAGAAGAAGAAGAAGAAGGAGAGAGGAAGGAAGGAAGGAAGGAAGGAAGGAAGGAAGGAAGGAAGGAAGGAAGGAAGGAACAGTCAAAACAGACGGGTCAATTTGACCCGGGAGGACGACAGGCTTCCTTCTTTCAGCAGATGGAGCAGATAGATATCACATCGACTGTAACTGTGACTTTAAATCTGATTAATGAAGCAATAGTTCCCTAAACTGAGCTCCAGCACATTTATTAACCCTTTATAGGACACTCATTGAAAGGAAGGAAGGAAGGGAGGAAGGAAGGAAGGAGTGAGGAAGGGAAGGAAGGAGTGAGGAAGGAAAGGAAGGAAGGAGGAAAGAAGTGGAAGGAAGGAAGGAAGGAAGGAAGGTAGGTAGGGGGGAGGAAAGAAAGAGAGAAGGAGGGAGGGAGGAAGGGAATAAAGAAGGAAGGAAGAAGGAAAGAAGGAAGGGAGGAGAGAGGGAGGGAGGGAGGAAGGACAGATGGAAGGAAGGAAAGGAAGGAAGGACGGAGGAAATAAGGAATGAGGGAGGGAGAAAGGAAAAGAGGAAGGGAAGAAAGAAGGAAGGAAGGAAGGATATTTTGAGATATTTACAGAAGTTACCAAATATAATTATTTGCCCAATAAAGGGTTAAAGGGAGGAAGGAAGGAAAGGGAAGGAAGGAAGGAAGGAAGGAAGGATATATAAAGGGTTAAAGGACCAGAAACAAAGTATTTATGGAGAGCTTTATGAATGTGAGGGATCATTTGGAGCAGCTGGTGTTCAGACTGTTGTGGTTTCTGATGTCAGATTTTAATCACGGTCAGAAATCAGAAACTTGAGGTGAACTCTTTATGTTGAACTCTTAAATGTCTCGTGACTGTCAGACTGGCCTGAACGCTTCACTGCTGGCGTTTGGTTTTTTTTTCTACCTCATTGCACATGCCCTTAAATGACTGTCCCTTCTGTAGCTGTGGTTGCTAAGGCGGTTGCTAAGGTGTTTCCGTGTCTTGCTGTTGATTGATATGATCTTGTTTGTACACATACATCAGCTGCTCACGTGTTCATAAACAACCAGTCCGTTCAGTGGCTGTGGTTGCTAAGGCGGTTGCTAAGGTGGATGCCAAGGCGGATGTTAAACTGGTTGCTAAACTGGATGTTAAGATGGTTACTAAGGTGGATGTTAAGGTGGATGTCAAGCTGGTTGCTAAGGCAGTTGCTAAGGCGGTTTCTAAACTGGATGTTAAGCTGGTTGCTTAAGTGGATGTCAAGCTGGTTGCTAAGGCGGTTTCTAAGCTGGTTGCTAAGGTGGATGTTAAGCTGGTTGCTAAGGCGGATGTTAAGCTGGTTGCTAAACTGGTTGCTAAGGCGGATATTAAGATGGTTGCTAAGGCGGATATTAAGCTGGTTGCTAAGGCGGATATTAAGCTGGTTGCTAAGGCGGATGTCAAGCTGGTTGCTAAGCTGGTTGCTGAGGCGGATGTTAAGCTGGTTGCTAAACTGGTTGCTAAGGTGGATATTAAGGCGGTTGCTAAGGCGGTTGCTAAGGCGGTTGCTAAGGCGTTTCCACTCCAACATGTACGGATGTGTTTTGAGAAGTTGAACATTTGGAGTAAAGAAGTGAAATCCTGAAGCTATAGTTAGTTTATGTAGAATAATTTATTTATATATATGTAAATGATGTGCAGATAGCGTTACACACTAGTTACACACACACACACACACACACACACACACACACACACACACGTGATGGAAACACAGATAAGAAACGAGCGAAACGCCTCAAAGTTATTTTAAAAAACTAGAAGTGAAGGATGATGATGTCGTGTGTTTTAAAGACTCACACTGAGGGAAGAAAGTAGAGTTTTAATTCAGTCTGAGTTAAAACAGTTTGACATCAGTTTATAGAATATAATATAAAGTTTTATTATCATTATATTTAACATATAATGAGATTAAAGGTGCAGCTACATTAGTGCTTTAAAGACACACATATGGAAGTATTTCTGTACCATCTGAGTTTAAATATGAATTATTTTTGAAAACTGAATATTTTGAGACAACAGGTTTTTTTTATTTAGGCTGCTAGAAATTTGATGTTTTTTAAAATTCAAAGTCTGATTTTGATACTGAAAAATTTTAAATCTTAGAAATTGATATTCAAACTCAGATGGCACAGAAATACTTCCACACACACACACACACACACACACACACACACACACACACACACACACACACACACACACACACACACACACACACACACACACACACACACAGTGAACATAGACGATGGTTGCTTCATGTGGAGGGAAGCAGCGGTTTAGAGGATTAGAGTGAGTTCAGGTTTTAATCTGTTGTGACTTCAGATTATCTTTAATTTACACTTTTGTTCTTCAGATGTGATGCAAA
>NC_070585.1:33423531-33424694 GCF_027409825.1 Scomber japonicus | reverse complement strand
GTCTCTCTCTGTCTCTCTCTCTCTCTCTCTGTCTCTCTCTCTCTCTGTCTCTCTCTCTCTGTCTCTCTGTCTCTCTCTGTCTCTCTCTCTCTCTCTCTCTCTCTGTGTCTCTCTCTCTCTCTCTCTCACTCTCTCTCTCTCTCTCTCTCTCTCTCTCTGTGTCTCTGTCTCTCTCTCTCTGTGTCTATCTCTCTCTCTTTCTGTCTGACTCTCTCTGACTCTCTCTCTCTCTCCCTCTGTCTCTCTCTCTCTCTCTCTCTCTCTGTCTCTGTCTCTCTGTCTCTCTCTGTCTCTCTCTCTCTCTGTCTCTCTCTCTCTCTGTCTCTGTCTCTCTCTCTCTCTCTCTCTCTCTCTGTCTCTGTCTCTCTCTCTCTCTCTCCGTCTGTCTCTCTCTCTCTCTCTCTCTCTCTCTCTCTCTCTCTCTCTCTCTCTTCATATACAGGAGCTTAGATTTCGCGTCATGTTGTTTCTGTTGATGTTTAGTTTGGAGTCTTGTCGCTCCCACATGTTCCAACCAAACCCCAGAAAACGGGAAATCCCCAGATTCCTGCAGCAGAGTCCCGTCAGTCTGCTCGCCTCCTCCGTCTGCTGCCTTCACTTCTACCTACAACATATACCAATCACACAATCACAACTACTCCACATCAAGTTCTTTAGTGTCGTCAAACTTCCCTGTTCCCTGCAGTGATGAGCTCATTTATTTCAGGACATTTCCAGAACAGAGAGATTAAAGAGAAACAAAGGGGAATTTCTTCTTCTTCCCTTTTTTGTTAAATTTCTACAGAATGAAAAATATCTGAACAAAGAGACCGATTGTTGTTTTAAATGTGAGACTCAGATCGTTATTGGATGTGATGACGACGATGATGATGATGAAGAAATGATCATCATCTTAATAATTTAAATAATTTAATAACATGTTTTTGATGGAAATTCATCAGAACGAAGCCAGAAGTGTTTGTGTCTGCGTCTGTGTGTTTAGTGACGCTGCTCACTGGGAAAACCCCTCCTGTTGTTCTGGTTGGACCAGTGGGTTGATGATGATGATGATGATGATGATGATGATGATGATGATGATGATGATGATGATGATGATGATGATGATGATGATGATGATGATGTGATTACGTCTTCACATTTGACACACATTAGAGAAAACAATC
>NC_070585.1:33416031-33418531 GCF_027409825.1 Scomber japonicus | reverse complement strand
TCTTTCCTTCTTTCCATCCTTCCTTCCTTCCTTCCTTCCTTCCTTCCTTTCCTTACTGTCTTTTCGTCCTTTCTTCCTAAATTATATATCTGGATGTAATTTAAACTTATAGGGTCAAAAAAATACAAATTAATCTTTAAAATTAATTAAAATCTGATTCAAAATGTTTCAGAGACTTTTTTTATGTGAAGTTTAATAATCAGGAAATGTTTAAATATAACTCTGAAATCTTTAAATCATTTTTCTTTATGTCTAAAATCGGCGGCGGCAGAGAAAAGGAGTCAGTGTGAAAGTGAAAACTTGATTTCTGTGTAAATATGAATCTGAATTTCAGAATAAAGTCAAAGTGAGAAACGCAGAGAAACCAGACATCCGCTTCCAGTTTCACACCCAGGAGACGCCCTCACTGTTAGAGAGGGCCAGTTTAGTTATTTATTTAACTATTTATTTATTTATTCATTTATTTATTTTATTTATTTTATTTATTTTATTTATTTTATTTATTTTATTTATTTTATTTATTTATTTATTTATTTTATTTATTTATTTTATTTATTTATTTGTTTTTCTATTTATTTTATTTATTTATTTGTTTTTCTATTTATTTATTTATCTATTAATTAATTTATCTATTTATTTACTTAACTTTTTATTTATTTTATTTATTTATTTATTTATTTTTTTATTCATTCATTCGTTCATTTATTTATTGAAGCATATACTTTTAAATTAGATTAGACAGAATAACAGCCTCAAAAAATATTGAACAACTGCAAAAATAATTGGATAAGAAATATAATAATTACCTCCATACAGTATGTGTTTAACCGCTGTCTTCCTGGCAGGAAGTGCAGTTTTAAAAGGTTTTAGTATTTAAAATAATGTGTAAAAAGTTAAATAAGATGAGTGGATGCATGTCTCTGTGTTTCCCTTTTGTTTCTCTTCATGAGGAGGATGAACATGAAGCAGCTTATAGTACAGACTCAGAAAACAACCAATCATCCATCAGCCTTTCTCTTCTTCAGTGCTTTTTGTGATCGTATGTTTAATCTTCATATGCTGGTGGTGGTGGTGATGATGGTGATGATGATGATGATGATGCTGTGTCGCTGTTATGTGTTCAACGTCATGCAATTAGTCTGAATACTTGATCCTGTCTTTAATTAATCTCTGTTTTAAATATGTTTATTGGGAAAGCAATTACATAACAGAGAAATGAACAGTAGACACTAGACAGTTATGTTTCCTTGTTTTTTACAGAAGGTGAGAAAAAGTAATCCCTGACAAAAAAGACTAATGACAACAATGATTAGCAAGTAAACAAACAGAGCCCTGCATCAACAAGCAGATGAAACAAAAAGGACAATAAATAAATAAATAAAATAATAAAATAAATGAATGAATGAATAAATAAATAAAATAATAAAATAAATAAATGAATGAATAAATAAATAAAATAATAAAATAAATAAATGAATGAATGAATAAATAAATAAATAAATAAATAAAATGAATAAATAAATAAATAAATAAATGAATAAATGAATAAATAAATAAATGAATAAATAAATAAATGAATAAATAAATAAATAAATAAAAATTAAATAAAAACATTAAAAAATAAATAAATAAATAAAAAATGTGTAATTATTTTTTTATTGATATCAAAGTCAGAGCTGGGCGATACGGATATAAAATCAAATATCACAATTAGTTAGACTGAATACCTCGATATCAATATCTCAACTGTATTAATATTGATCAGTAATCATCAGTAATGTGAATATAATGACATAGTTCAGTAAAAAGCAGATAATAGAAGAATCTGGTGAGTTCAGACCATTACCTCATTTGACTGCAACGCTCCTTTAAAACCAATGAACATTTATATCTTTATTTAAATATTCAAATGTACTAAACTAGTCATAACTCCAGTCAGTTAAAGCAAAGCAGCATCATGATGATAGAAGAGCTACAACATCACCTTTATATCATATTATACAAGTTATAAGACCATAAATCTATTATATTACCTCTAACTCTAATAAATATATATATATAACCCTTCCACATGTTACTTCCTGTTTCCTGTTTCATGTCTCTGTGCAGGAAATGCAAACCTTAAATGCATCATCTCATTTATACTCATCAATAAAACTGTAATCCAGGTTTGTTTTCTATAAGTGGCCTCAAAGCAGATCATTAAAAAGATGGAAGGAAGGAAGGAAGGAAGGAAGGAAGGAAGGAAGGAAGGAAGGAAGGAAGGAAGGAAGGAAGGAAGGAGGAAAGAAAGGTAGGAAGGAGGAAAGAAAGGTAGGAAGGACAGACAGAAGGAAGAAAGGGAGGAAAGACAGGTGGAAAGAACGAAGGACAAAAGGAAGGAGGAAAGAAAGGAAGGACAAGTGGAAGGAAGGAACACAGTAAGGAAGGTAGGAAGGACAGAAGGAAGGAAGAAAGGGAGGAAGGATGGACAGGTTGAAGGAAGGAAGAAAGGGAGGAA
>NC_070585.1:33408531-33411031 GCF_027409825.1 Scomber japonicus | reverse complement strand
TGCAGCACGGCAGCACGGCAGCGCGGTAGCACACTGGATCACTTTGTTTTGCTACATCTGATTTCCTTTATGCAAATGAGCTCAGTAACAATGCAAATGTGCAGATAACGACCTCACAGGGCAGAAAAGTGAAGAAGAAGAAGAAGTAGTGAGCTTCTCTCTGAGTTTCTGTTTAATTAAACTAAAACGTGTTTGAATACAACCTTCCTACCTTCCTTCCTTCCTTCCTTCCTTCCTTCCCTCCTTTCCTTCCTTCTTCCTCCCTTCTTTCTTTCCTTCCTTCTGTCCTTCTTTCCTTCCCTCCCTCCCTCCTTGTTTCCCTACTACCTTCCTTCCTTCCTTCCGTCTTCCTCCCTTCTTTCTTTCCTCCCTTCCTTCCTCCCTCCTACCTTCCTTCTTCCTCCCTACTTTCTTTCCTCCCTTCCTTCCCTTTTTTCCTTCCTTCTTCCTCCCTCCCTTCTTTCTTTCCTCCCTTCCTTCCTTCTTTCCTTCCTTCCTTCCTCCCTCCTACCTTCCTTCCCTCCTTTCCTTCCTTCCAGAGAGCAGAGAGACTAAAAAGCTCAAATGTGCAGATAACGACCTCACAGGGCCAAAAACTGCAGAAGAAGAAGAACCTGAAATATGAAGCAGGGTTCATATTTAATCTTTAATTTGCATTTATAAGAATTGGATTTAATTTTTAAAGTCTTGTTCCTCATGAGTTTAGTGTGTGTTGGTTTCGAGGGAGGAAGTGTTGCTGGGAGGAAACTGATCAGTGATGAGCTTCTCTTTCTGATTCTGTTCTTTAATTAAACTAAACCTGTTTGAATACAACCTTCCTTCTTTCCTTCATTCCTTCTGTCCTTCTTTCTTTCCTTCCCTCCCTCCCTCCCTCCCTCCCTCCTACCTTCCTTCCTTCCTCCCTCCTACCTTCCTTCCTTCTTTCCTCCCTCCTTGTTTCCTTCCGTCCGTCCTTCCTCCCTCCCTCCTACCTACCTTCCTTCCCTCCCTCCCTCCCTCCCTCCCTCCTTGTTTCTCTACTACCTCCCTCCTTTCCTTCCTTCTTCCTCCCTTCTTTCTTTCCTTCCTTCTTCCTCCCTTCTTTCTTTCCTCCCTTCCTTCCTCCCTCCTACCTTCCTTCATATTTAATCCTTCATCTGAGAAACTTAAATAGTTTAAAAGCTTCTGAATTTAATGTTTAATATCTTGTTCCTCATGAGTTTAGTGTTAGTGTTGGTTTCCATGGTTACAGCAGAGTTTAGAGGGAGGAAGTGTTGAGTCTGCTGGGAGGAAACTGATCAGTGATGAGCTTCTCTCTGAGTTTCTGTCCTTTAATTAAACTAAAACATGTTTGAATAAAAAACTAGAGAAACAGTGAATGATGAGGAGAGAATGAGTCATGTTTATATAAATATGCAGATCATCATTTATCAGTAGTTTCATCTCTGAGCTGCTCGTTGGCGTTCATTCAAGTTGTTTTTGCTTGAATATATTTATTGGTTCTCGTGTTTTTACACACAGAATAAAACTTTTTTGTCATGGTTGATTAATCGCTGGTCGGTCAGAACGAGTCACTGCTTCCACAAGAACTGAAATACATAAAACAAATAGCTTTAACCCTTTATATACTGTTCATATTCTCTCCTCTCATACTGTTCATAGAAATAAAGAAATCCTCATAACTACTATCTTATTAAAACTATTAACTATTCATATCACTACAACACATGGACATGCATTCCAAGGAAGGAAGGGAAGGAAGGAAGGAAGAAAGGAGGGAGGGAGGAAGGATGAAATGAAAAGGAGGAGGGAAGGAGGACATAAATACGGAGGTAATCTGACCCAGAACAGCCTCAATGACAAACATTAGTAGCTTTAGTTTGTTCTGAAGCGTTTGATCTGAATTAGAGTTAAAAATGAAAGTTACTCATGTCTTCATGTCTTCATGTCCTAGTTTACCTCAGATATGAATAAACCACGTTGGTCCCTGAAACAATTATTCATTGTTAAGTTTCAATGAACCATCACTGATATGTCTCACACACTAACAGAGCACACACTCACACACACACACAGAGACACACACAGAGACACACACACACACACACACACAGTAGCAGTAGCCACACCTCTCTCTGTGCAGCTTCTGCAGCTCTGAGTGTTTTAAATGAAGCTGTTGAGACATTAAAGCTCCTCCTCACTCACAGTTCACTGCTAGCAGAAGGGGGGGGGGGGGGGGGTGTATGTGCGTATGTGTGTGTTGGGGGGGGGGGGGTGTTTGGGTAATACAGAGGCTTTGGGTGATACTAATGTCTACAAATGATGAGTTAATTAAAGAAGTACCCGGATGTTCTGATGTGTTTTAGAGCTGCTGCAGACATTAATCCTCCTCAGACACTTAAGAGTCTCTTAACAAAGCTTTGAATCAGTCGTCACTTTCTTTATCAGCGTCAGAGATCAGATTATTATCAGAGTGGATATAAACATCCAGCAGCTTCTCATCTCATCAGTAAATATAGAG